>NC_090254.1:5575173-5577673 GCF_037325665.1 Littorina saxatilis | reverse complement strand
CACAATGTTAACTCATTAATCATGCATTATAATTGTGCCAGTGTACCAAACCTTTGTTCAGGACACGGGACTGTTGAAGGTGGCTCAGTGCCTTGCCCTGAAGAAGGCGGTAAAGCGATTTGCTGGTGCTGCTGATAGAGGCTCCAGATGTCCACCTCAAGCCAACGGTTCCCATCCGCAGCCTTTCCCTGCGTCCTCCTACCCCTACTCCTCCGTTCCCCAGCCTTCAGCAAACATGTATCCCCCTCTCCCGCCCCACTCGCAGCCCCAGCCAGGCCCCATGAGGTACCCATCCGCCGAGCAGCCCCAGCCAGGCCCCATGAGGTACCCATCCGCCGAGCAGCACTACCCTACAGCTGCGGGATGTGCTGGTGCGATGCCCGGTCTGAACCTGTCCTCTGCCGGCACAGGTAAGCAGATCTAAATACTTACGGTAGACTTTATGCACTGATGTAAAAAAAAATGTATAGATAGCGCATCCCTTCTTATTGGCTTTCAAAACATTGACGCCACCGGATCCGCCATCTTGGGACACCGTTCAAAACAGCGAAAGAAGACTGCTCGGCACACCATTAAAAGTGCAATAAACCTCAAAAGAAGTGCTCAGTGAATGAACCCTAAATTTTGTTTTGATTGGACTAATTCTTATCTTTTGCTAATTGCCAAGTCTTTTTTCCATTATTTTTCATTCGTTTTGAATGCCTGTAGTTATCCGAACACTAAGAGCATTTTCTAGAATACAGTGAAAAAAGAAAATACAGTGACAATGGTGTACATGAGAATTGTAAGCAATGACATGCAAGTGTAACTAAACACAGATTTTCATTATTTCAGGCCAAAACTTCACATTTCTTCTCCTGGGCAAAACCGGAAGCGGAAAAAGCACAACCGGAAACACCATCTTTGGAGAGAAGTTGTTTAACACAGCAGCCACCTTCGCCTCAGTTACGAGCGAGTGTGAGAGGAAAACAAGCTGTCGAAATGGCCGGAAAGTCGAGGTATCTTTAACCAGCAATGTCCATGGTTGTTTAGTCACCTGTCTAACAAACAAAAAAGTGTGGTTACTTATTTTTTAACGTCACTTCAACTGATGTGGCTATGTGGAACTGATGCAAGTTTGTTACCTTTCTTAGTTCACATGCAGGGCAGAAAACAAGGACATTTGAATCTTTAAAATTAATCTGTTACAGAATGCATTCTGCAAATGAGTATATAAGTTGAAGAATTGCCGTGTCTTGGCCTTTGCTTTTCCAGAGCATTACAGGCAGACTACAAAGTTGCTTGTGTGTCCAAGGCACCAAAAGGCATAACATTCAAACAGTCAAAAGCTCACATTTATTTCGTCACTAAAACATGGTCACTGACGTATTTAAACAAAACTTACTGATAATCCGGTTGATAGAATTGTTTTTAGGCCTTACAGCCTCGCATTGACTATACTGCACTTTCCGCATGCTTTCCAGATCATCGACTCTCCCGGGCTGTACGACACACACAAGACTCAAGAGGAGATCTGTGTCACCATCGTGCAGGCTGTTGCCGGCATGCATCCGGGTCCTCACGCCATCTTGTATGTCGTCAGACTGGGCCGCTACACGGCTGAAGAGTACGGCGCCTACACGCGCTTGAAGGCTTTGTTCGACGAGGACATCACCAAGTACATGATCATCCTGTTCACTTATGGAGACATGCTTGAACGAGAGCGCAAGTCCATTGAAGAGCTGATCGGCAGCGAGGCGCCCGAAGATCTCAAGAAGGTCCTGAGAGAATGCAACAACCGCTACATCGTCTTCAACAATATGGCGTACAACCCCCAGACCCAAGTCGAACATCTTCTATCCATGGCACGACACATCGTCGCTCAGAACGGCGGCAAGACCTACTCGTGTCCCAAGTACGGTCAGATCGGACAGGGGATGGAGGAGGAGGTGGCCAGACGACTCCAAGAAGTCGAGAAGAAAGACCTTCAGAGGCAGAAGTACGTCCAGCAACTGGAGAAACAGACCCAAGAAGCAGAACAAAAGGCCGAAGAAACTAAAGCACAGATGGAGAAGAACGAGCGCGAGAGACAACGCCGGATGGATGAAGAAGAAGAAAAGCGGCGTCAGCTGAAAGACCAGCTACACTCTCACATCAAGGAGCAGCAAGACAACGCCAAGAAACACCAAGAAGAACTGCACCGTCTGCAGAGAGAGAGGGAAGAGCAGGAGAAGATGATGAGAGAGAAGGAACACGAGATGTCAGAGAAGGAGAAGAAGAGAGCCGAAGAGGAAGCAGCGATGATGAGAGAACGCGAAGCGGAGATGAGAGAGATCATGAGACAAACGGAAGAACGCTTTGCAAGGCAGAGAGAGGACGACGAAGACAGAAGACATCAGATGGAAAAGGACAGACAGCAGTTCATGCTGGAAGTAGAGGAACAACGCCGCAAAGAGAGAGAGGAACTAGAAGAAAGAGAAGCAGAACGACAGAAACTGTTTGAAGAGAAGCTAGCGGACGA
>NC_090254.1:5565173-5570173 GCF_037325665.1 Littorina saxatilis | reverse complement strand
ACACTGCGGCAACCTTTTCGTCCGTGACCAGTGCATGTGACAGAAAGACACACCGACGGAATGGCCGCAAGATTGAGGTGTGTTTACCGACTCTCGCCTCATATAATAAACTGAGCAAAAAATAATATTTCATCCATTTTTGTACCCCAACTAAAACATTCATTCCAGTGTCATTTCATTCACACTTTATATGCGATTAAAGGCCCTTCCCTTGGCGATCTGGCACACTTTTCGGATCAAAGATTTCTGTTACAGGTATCACGTGACCACCGCGGAAGTAAGGGTACCCCCACAATCGACCTGACAAATAATAATCCAACAATAGTTTTGATCAGTTAGTATGTTCCCTCGCGTGTTATTCTCTCGACAATAGTTAAAATTCCCTTTCAGATGAAAACAAAGATTGATTTAGGAAGTGTACGTTTCTGTTTTTGTTAAATACCGGTTGCAAACTGACCCACTTGGTACGTACAGTCAAGCTCTGAAATGACTGAGATAGCTTAACGATTTGAGGACATTTTTTGTTGCGTTGATACATTTGTTTTCTTCATAATTGACAGGAAGATGTGCCTCACCTGGTAAGGCTAAAGAAGAAGCTTATGTATGCTTGCCTTGGGGATTGTGGGCTGGTACAGGAAGTAAATAAACTCTAAATTACATATTCGAACATTGATTTATAATTGGACGGCTCTCCCCTGGGGCATTAATTAAGAGAAATAGAAATGTCACATTACAAGCTGTCTAGTCTTGAACTGATCATAAAGCCTTTAAAGTCTGCTTGAAACTCAATGTGCATACTCAATTTCTTAGGCCCTTGGGCCCCACCGGAGCCTAGGCCCTTGACAGCGTTTATCCTTCGCACTCTGCTCTGGGCTCTTCTTTCTGCCTCTGTCAAGCTGTTGCTCTGCCTCTTTAGCTCCGTCTCCCTTTCTCGCCTCCAGCTGTTGCTCTGCCTCTTTAGCTCCGTCTCCCTTTCTCGCATTCAGCTGTTGCTCTGCCTCTTTAGCTCCGTCTCCCTTTCTCGCCTCCAGCTGTTGCTCTGCCTCTTTAGCTCCGTCTCCCTTTCTCGCCTCCAGCTGTTGCTCTGCCTCTTTAGCTCCGTCTCCCTTTCTCGCCTCCAGCTGTTGCTCTGCCTCTTTAGCTCCGTCTCCCTTTCTCGCCTCCAGCTGTTGCTCTGCCTCTTTAGCTCCGTCTCCCTTTCTCGCCTCCAGCTGTTGCTCTGCCTCTTTAGCTCCGTCTCCCTTTCTCGCATTCAGCGTTTTGTGTGTGTCTTTCCCTCTATATTTTCCACTGTGGGTTTGAAGTGAAAGCCTGGCGGGTGGTGTTGGATGTTGGGTTCCTGAATGTGTGTCCAATCCAACTCAATGTGCTTTAGGTAAACTTCTCAATAGAAGATAACATGTTGTCACTACTATTTGCAATATTTACCCATGATTGCAGATCATCGACTCTCCCGGGCTGTATGACACACACAAGACTCAAGAGGAGATCTGTGTCACCATCGTGCAGGCTGTTGCTGGCATGCATCCGGGTCCTCACGCCATCTTGTATGTCGTCAGACTGGGCCGCTACACGGCTGAAGAGTATGGCGCCTACCAACGTCTGAAGGCTCTGTTTGACGAAGACATCACCAAGTACATGATCGTCCTGTTCACGTATGGAGACGCGCTCGAGCGAGAACAGAGTTCCATTGAGAAGGTGATGCTTTCAGGCGCGCCTGAAAACCTCCAGACGGTTCTGAGAGAGTGCAACAACCGCTACGTCGTCTTCAACAACGTGACGCCCGACACACAGCCCCAGGTCGAGCACCTCCTGTCCATGGTTCGTCAGGTCGTGGCGGAGAACGGTGGCGAGCCCTACTCGTGTCCCAAGTACCTTCACGTCGGACAGGGGATGGAAGACGAGGTGGAGCGAAGAATACAAGAGGTGGAAAAGAGGGAGATGCAGAGGATGCAGTACGTCCAGCAGCTGGAGAAGCAGACCCAAGAAGCGGAGGAAAAGGCCACGAAAGCTCGCTCGCACATGGAAGACAATGAACGTGAACGACAACGCCGGATAGACGAAGAGGAAGAAAAGCGACAGCGGCTGGAAGACCAGCTGATAGCTCACATCCAGGAACAGGAAGAGAAATCCAGGCGACACCAAGAAGAGCTGCAACGAATGAAGTCAGAGAGGGAAGAGCAGGAAAGGATGATGAGAGAGAAGGAACACGAGATGACAGAGA
Source organism: Littorina saxatilis (assembly GCF_037325665.1). Taxonomy (NCBI): domain Eukaryota; kingdom Metazoa; phylum Mollusca; class Gastropoda; order Littorinimorpha; family Littorinidae; genus Littorina; species Littorina saxatilis. Next base: position 5,567,949 of record NC_090254.1, on the reverse strand, counting down.
AGGAGAAGAAGAGAGCCGAAGAGGCAGCGGAGGCAATGAGACAGCGCGAAGAGGACATGCAGGACATGATGAAGAAACAAGAGGAGTGCTTCGCCAAGCAACGAGAAGAAGACGTTGAAATGAGAAGACAGCTGGAAAAGGACAGAGAAGCTTTTGCACAGCTGTTGGAGGAACAGCGCCGCAAAGAGAAGGAAGAACTAGAAGAAAGAGAGGAGCAGCAGAGGAAACTGATGAAACACAAGATGAAAGAGGAGAGGGCGGAAGCCAAGAAGAAACAGGAACTCTACGAAAAGGAGATGGAGACACTGAAGCAGAGTTACTTCACTAAGCAACAGGCCGCTGAATTGATCTCCATGGCAGTCAACGCCGTCGCTGAAGCAGTGAAACTTGGGATCCAAATCTGGGAATTGAAACAAAAGGGATGTATGTGATGCTGTCAACACTGCTATGACAATCGTGGGGCGTCAGAGTGCTTGATACTAAAAGCAGCATCACACATGTAGATGATGAAAAGTTGTAGAGCGTCAGGGTGCTTGATACTTAAAGCAGCAACACACATGTACATGATGAAAAGTTGTAGAGCGTCAGGGTGCTTGATACTTAAAGCAGCAACACACATGTACATGATGAAAAGTTGTAGAGCGTCAGGGTGCTTGATACTTAAAGCAGCAACACACATGTGCATGATGAAAAGACACACGCATAAAGACCCAAATCGTAAAGACCCTCAAAGTATTATTAACCGAAGAAATAAAACGGGTGCATAAATCTGAGAAATGAAACAAAATTGCAGAATACCAGAATAATTTACGTATGAAGCAGTGGACATGGAAAACACGTATGAAAGATGAATCGAAATGCAAATGCATTTGAAGAATAATTATGGTATTAATAAATTATATGTGACCTTCCACCACGAAATGAGTCGCATGTCACCTCGCGCGGTTCTGCGCTAGGCTTAATATAAGTCCGGGGAGTGTCTGGTAAGAGTGGGAGGGTCACCTTAATCACAGGCTTATAACTCAAACAGTTTTTGCTCTTTTCTAAAACGGTTTTCACCACTGGATAGAGCATAAAAAACTCTTTAGGAAAATGTAAAAATATGAAAATCATGCAAAGGTGACATGTGACTCATTTCGTGGTGGAGGGTCACATATATGTGCATCCATGACATTGGACCTACGAATATGTATACCTGCATGTGTTTGATTGTAAACGGGGTAAATTAATTATGTAATTATGTTTATACCTACAGAAAGGGTAAGACAGTGTTTTGAAAGTGAGAATATTCTTTGAACATTATATTATTACCTTGTATTTGTTTTCCCCGCTTAGAATCAAACTCACGAAACTACCAGAAATACTCGTTTTTATGGAGTCTTGACATAAAAAGGAATAAAAGTATCGTTTTGTATGTAGTTTCATGTTGAACATTATAGTTATAAGCCAAATTTGTGTCTTACACTCTGAGAAAAAAATGACAACAATTTTAGAATTATTGACTGATTGATGAGTTCGTCCATTACTTTGCTCATGTGTTCCTTCGTTATTACACCCCCGGTATAGGGGTGTGTATAGGATTCGCTTGATGTGTTTGTTTGTTTGTTTGTGTGTTTGTGTTCGCATATAGATCTCAAGAATGAACGGACCGATCGTCACCAAACTTGGTGAACAGGTTCTATACATTCCTGAGACGGTCCTTACAAAAATTGGGACCAGTCAAACACACGGTTAGGGAGTTATTGGTGGATTAAGATTCTACAAGGACTTATAGAGGCACATATTAATGGTCAAAGGGAAATAACCTTCTCAGTTGGTGGCAGTGAGAATGGTTATTTCCCTTTGACCAACGGGGGTGTTTTTCCTACCTCGGAGGAATTTCTTGTTTCTTGTTCGTTTACAGTGTCTTGTGTTTAATTTGAAAGTCACTAAGACATTGCTTTTCTAACTTATTTTTATGCTGAAAATGTCTGTTTACATTTTTTTTAATATTGTGTCTTTAATATACACCAACAAAATGTCATTAAATCTAGAATACACTTATTTTTGAATAAAGACAAGACAGACACATTTATATTCAGTTTATGTGTGCTTTATGAGTGCGTATGTAAAAGTGTGAACTTGACTTGTGTGTGTGTGAGAGAGAGAGAGAGAGAGAGAGAGAGAGAGAGAGAGAGAGAGAGAGAGAGAGAGAGAGAGAGAGAGAGAGAGAGAGAGAGACTTAGACTTAGACTTAGACTTAGAACATTTTATTCACATAAAGGGTAGACATTTTAGGCCATAGGCTTAATCTTACAATGTGCCCTTTACATTCACACAAACACATATTCACGCGTGCGCCCGACTAGAATCATAGAAACATCAAGCATACAGTAATAATAAATGAGAAAAGTAGTAGAAAATACATGAATGGAACATCAATAAAGCAATTACAGAATGGAACATTAATTACGCAATCACATTTGCGCACTCACACGCAGACGCACAAGGAGGAACACATATAATACTAATAATAATATACACACAACTAAGTGCCATTCAACAAGCACACAGTGAGCCTACCAAGACAGGTAGATTTAGCATTATGTAGGCATGCAGCAGTCAATATTTCAGAGTAATAAAATAATTATAATTAACAAAGCTAGCTGCAATACCGGCAGCGTAACTTATGAAGACCTCAGTATGTGTTTCCTGAGGGAGGTTTTGAATGCGTTCAATGAACGGCACGTTTGTACATTCGAAGGAAGAGAGTTCCACAGAGAAGGTCCCACAAAAG
>NC_090254.1:5550173-5560173 GCF_037325665.1 Littorina saxatilis | reverse complement strand
TTGCTTCAACCAATAATGCTATGAGTTTTGCTTCAACCAATAATGCTATAAGTTTTGCTTCAACCTATAATGCTATAAGTTTTGCTTCAACCTATAATGCTATGTGTTTTGCTTCAACCAATAATGCTATAAGTTTTGCTTCAACCTATAATACTATGTGTTTTGCTTCAACCAATAATGCTAGAAGTTTTGCTTCAACCTATAATGCTATGAGTTTTGCTTGAACCAATAATGCTATGAGTTTTGCTTCAACCAATAATGCTATAAGTTTTGCTTCAACCTATAATGCTATGAGTTTTGCTTCAACCAATAATGCTATGAGTTTTGCTTCAACCTATAATGCTATAAGTTTTGCTTCAACAAATAATGCTATGAGTTTTGCTTCAACCTATAATGCTATAAGTTTTGCTTCAACCTATAATGCTATGAGTTTTGCTTCAACCTATAATGCTATGTTTTGCTTCAACCAATAATGCTATGAGTTTTGCTTCAACCAATAATGCTATAAGTTTTGCTTCAACCAATAATGCTATAAGTTTTGCTTCAACCAATAATGCTATAAGTTTTGCTTCAACCAATAATGCTTTGAGTTTTGCTTCAACCAATAATGCTATAAGTTTTGCTTCAACCTATAATGCTATGAGTTTTGCTTCAACCTATAATGCTATGTTTTGCTTCAACCAATAATGCTATGTTTTGCTTCAACCAATAATGCTATAAGTTTTGCTTCAACCAATAATGCTATAAGTTTTGCTTCAACCAATAATGCTATAAGTTTTGTTTCAACCAATAATGCTTTGAGTTTTGCTTCAACCAATAATGCTATAAGTTTTGCTTCAACCAATAATGCTATAAGTTTTGCTTCAACCAATAATGCTATAAGTTTTGCTTCAACCAATAATGCTATGAGTTTTGCTTCAACCAATAATGCTATAAGTTTTGCTTCAACCTATAATGCTATGAGTTTTGCTTCAACCTATAATGCTATGTTTTGCTTCAACCAATAATGCTATGTTTTGCTTCAACCAATAATGCTATAAGTTGTGCTTCAACCAATAATGCTATAAGTTTTGCTTCAACCAATAATGCTCTAAGTTTTGCTTCAACCAATAATGCTATGAGTTTTGCCTTCAGACCTGTACACATGGGGAGCGAGCGAGCAACTGTCAGAGAAGATCATAGGAACGCTTCTGCAGCAAGACATGACGTCAGTGACAGAACTCGTGTCACGTGACATCACTGACCAGGATGTGGAAGTTTTCTTCTACGCTACTGAGCTGCTGACGAGGAACGAGTGCGACTCTCTGAAATGCGCTCTGCGGAAGCTTCGTGGACAACCGTTACGACCGTTACGATACCCGTTTCCTGGTGATGCAAGGTAGCTAAAGATGTGGGCATTGCAGTAAATCGAGTTTGACTGCTTTGGCTTTGAATTAAGTTGTGCATCTATGGCATGGTAAAACTATTGTCCATAAGTGGATAATGTGTTGCTTTAAGTTTAGTGTTACGTTATTTTGTTAGAATGATGTGTGTATTTGATGTTCAAATAGTATGGTTTTATTCATAGTTAATATGTAAAGCGCGGAGAGCATAGTTTACCGTGGTTCGATCTATGTAAGCTGTCATTATTATCATTATTAATAATTGAAGGATGGATATAGTTTTATGGAACGTATAAACGTGCTTTCGTTCGGATAAACTGGCTTGCGCTGGTTTCAATTAGAATGGATTAGATATTGGCCATCTTTAATGTAGTAATACTAACAATGAGCTCTTGTTAGTCACTTTTACTCTCGAGAGCTTACAACGATGCACACACATTAATGCGCATTTACTTGTATTCTGACAGTTAATACCAGTTCGGATTGGATTTAATCAGAATGAGTTGTCCGGGCTTGGTCACGCTGTTCTAAAAGATTACCAAGTGCGCACGGAAAAGATCCTGTAATCCATGTCAGAGTTCGGTGGGTTATTGAAACACGAGAAAACCCAGCATGCTTCCCCCGAAAGCGGCGTATGGCTGCCTGAATGGCGGGGTAAAAACGGTCATACACGTAAAAACCCACTCGTGCAAAAACGTGAGTGAACGTGGGAGTTTCAGCCCATGGAAGAAGAAGAAGAAGAAGAAGAAGAAGAAGAAGAAGAAGAAGAAGAAGAAGGAGAAGAAGAAGAAGGTGTCTCTATAGGACTATGTTATACTGAACCGACGTTGAAGTGGAGTGGATTTTCTCGAGAAGATTCGAATATTACTTCTACATTATTTCTACGCTGCTGATCTACTGAAGTGGAACGAGTGTGACTCTCTGAATTGCGCTCTGCGGAAGCTTCGTGGACAACCGCAACTGACGCAGCGAGTAAACTTGACATGAATTGGGGACTTGGAGTCGCTTAAATCGGGTTTGGGTGGAAACACACGCACACAGAGCATGCTCACCTTCCTAGACGACGTACATCACACTGCCCGTGTGGCAGGGTAAACACGGTGGGGTACCCAACACGCTCACCGTAAGGTAACCCTGAGAGTCAAAACTGACAGGGACACAGGACAAAAAAAATCATATTATCTAAAATTGAAAAATTCCCTTACAAGAACCAATCATCAATCATTTTGCAGTGACAATCTTCCACCCAGTGACGAAAACAGTTACATCACACCGAGGGGAGCAGAATCACAAGTCCCAAGGTACACTGATGATGATGACGTCACTGACTTAAAACGTCCCTGTTTAGACGACGAGGACGAGGACGATGGGGATGAAGAGTTCCAACGTGTGCTTGAACTCAGTGTTGCGACAATTAGAGAAGGTGAGTTTGAATGGACTACACAGCTACGGCAATTAGAAAAGGTGAGTTTGAATGGACTTCACGGCTACGGCAATTAGAGAAGGTGAACTGCGGACTTCCTGGCAGCCACTGGTCTGACTATCTAGCACGGCCACCAACATCGAACGCAGAAGAAGAAGAAGAAGAGAAGGTGAGTTTGAATGGACTTCACGGCTACGTTAATTAGAGAAGGTGAGTTTTGAATTGACCTCAGTGAAACGACAATTAGAGAAGGTGAGTTTTGAATTGACCTCAGTGAAACGGCAATTAGAGAAGGTGAGTTTTGAATTGACTTCAGAGCCCCGGCTATAGACTTACTCCGGAAATACATTTGTCGGGTTTGTAGGGGTTATGAAAGAGGGAATACGTAGTCTTACTTTTAGTGAGGCAAGCTTTCAACACGTGCTCCTTGTTTACTTGTTTCAGAAACGCCCCTCGCTATAGTGACGGGCCTATAATGACACGTGGGAAAGTTTGACTCAATAAAAGCAAGAGTATTCACTGTTTCACAACCCATACAAACGCGACAGACTTATTTCCGGAGTTTTTATATTGAGATGATGTGTTTGAATTGGTGCTACAGCTACGACAATTAGAGACAGTGGCGGACGAGGGGGGGGGGGCACAGGGGGCACGTGCCCCCCCCCCGGAAAAAAAAGAAAAATAAAAGAAGAAGAAAAAAAAGAAGATTTTTCTATGCTGATTCTATGACCATTTCTAAGTTCAAATGGCACCAGATGGCACCATTTTGCTTCTTTGGGCAAACATTTTTTCCGGGGGGGCATGCAAATTCGGGCGCTTCGCGCCCATCACATTCACTTTCGATTCAAAGTGCACCCCCCCCCCTTACAAAGCAACTGATCCGCCCCTGAGAGATGATGTGTTTGAATTGGCGCTACAGCTACGACAATTAGAGATGATGTGTTTGAATTGGCGCTACAGCTACGACAATTAGAGATGATGTGTTTGAATTGGCGCTACAGCTACGACAATTAGAGATGATGTGTTTGAATTGGCGCTACAGCTACGACAATTAGAGATGATGTGTTTGAATTGGCGCTACAGCTACGACAATTAGAGAAGGTGAGTTTGAGTTGACCTCAGTGCTACGGCAATTAGAGAAGGTGAGTTTGAGTTGACCTCAGTGCTACGGCAATTAGAGAAGGTGAGTTTGAGTTGACCTCAGTGCTACGGCAATTAGAGAAGGTGGGTTTGAGTTGACCTCAGTGCTACGGCAATTTGAGAAGGTGAGTTTGAGTTGACCCCAGTGCTACGGCAATTAGAGAAGGTGAGTTTGAGTTGACCTCAGTGCTACGGCAATTAGAGAAGGTGAGTTTGAGTTGACCTCAGTGCTACGGCAATTAGAGACACAAGTTTTATATGACTTTTCAGCTACGCCAATTAGAGAAGGTGAGTTTAAAGTGACCTCAGTGCTACGCCAATTAGAGACGGTGGGTTAAAAGTAACCTATAACATTGACTTATTTCCTGTTTTCTCCACGTAAATGAGGTGGGTAGGGAAGAATTAGATCAATCCTATATTTCTGTAAAATACTTTTGAATTGGTGTGATGAGGACAGCTAGGACAAGCGTTTTAATTGTTAAGTTGCTTCAATTAGCTCATCGGGTAATCTCGGCATGGACTTATTAGTTCTTACTCAAAGTGTTTTATGCCTTTAAGTGTCATGTGTCTTATGAGTAGACTCGTCGCGGCAGAGAGAGATAGAGAGAGAGAGAGAGAGAGAGAGAGAGAGAGAGAGAGAGAGAGAGAGAGAGAGAGAGAGAGAGAGAGAGACAGAGACAGAGACAGAGAGACAGAGAGAGAGAGAGAGATCACCATTTTGTTCCTCAAACTCTTTTTCTAACATCTCTTGTGTAGTTAATGTTCTATAAAGTCTCTTATGTAGTTTATGTTCTACAGCTTGGATTGATGCCCTCAAGTATACTACTTTACACTCGCATGAATCCACCTATGTTTGTTTAAAAAGATGCTCCCAGAGAGTTCAGCGGACCCCATCAGACCCGTTCGGCTTCTACTCCAACGTGGGATGAGAATCCAGAGAATGACGCCTCGTTCATAGGACTGGGTAAGCTTTTTGTAAGAGTTTTTGTTAAAGGTACTGAACTTGTCAAATCCAGGTGCACGGAGCCCCTGGGGCTTTTAGTCATACCTCAGGCAGCTATCCGTTAGAAGAACTACCAAGTTTCATTGACTTGCACCCAAAGAGTCAAGAACTGCGATTTTTTTACGAATTAATTTCGTACTCGGACCCGGCTGGTCTTGACCTATTTTTGGATCTAAATTTAGATCCGGTAGATCACCACATCATGCACAAAAAGACACGTCACTAGCAAACTATGTCAGACGTCATCATGAGTTTGTGTAAAACAAAATGGAGGCCGGAATCACTCAACTCCGACCAAACACCACGTAATAACTAGGTTAATTTATGCACTCGCGTGAACAAGAAAGTGTCGAGCTTCACAGATGTCGTCGTTGGGTAGTTTTGGGTTTGTTTTACTACCATAGGAGGATTTTTGAACTGTAAATGCACTCAGCTGCAACAAAAACGCAAAACGAAGGCTGTGAGCTGCACTGTGCCTTTAAAAGGTAAATTCCAGCTTGTGTTGTGTTTATGTTCATCCCCACAGATCTGAAAAAAGCTTGTTGACACTACCCCGGATCTCGCTGTCTCTGCCTGTCTGTCTGTCTGTGTGTGAGTGTATCTCTCTCTCTCTCTCTCTCTCTCTCTCTCTCTCTCTCTCTCTCTCTCTCTCTCTCTCTCTCTCTCTCCCCCTCTCTCTCTCCAAAGCCATTTTCATGCATAAATTGTATTACGGTAAAGTGCCGATTTACATTACATCATTATTTAATAAAGCTACCCACAGATATGGGTCGGTCAACTTGATCCCACCGATTCCACGAATTGACCTGTATAAGACCAGTCTTGCTTTTTCGGGTACTTCAGTTTGGAATTCGCTTCCATCATCCTTTAAGCACTTAAAGTCATTAACAAGTTTTAAAAAATGTGTTAAAAACCACTTAATGTCTGAGTAGTTTAACGCGTTTTGATTTACCACACTTAGTATTACGTCAAAGATATGCTGTGCATTGTATGTTCTGAACATATTTTTGTTGTACTATTGCTACATGTTCGATTGCTACCAGCTTGTATTTATAATTACCTGCATAGTATGCATTTGATTTTTTTTATGAATAACCACATATGTATGCTCTTCATGCCTCATCTTCATCATCATCATTATCATCATCATCATCGTCATCATCATCTTTATTATCACGTGCTGAAGTTTTCCGACCTCCTTTTGTTGGTTAACTTTTTAACTTTTTAATTTTTTAATTATATAATTGTGTGTCTATGCGTCCCAAGGACAGATTGTAAGAAAAGGCGTAGCCTTAAATCTTAATCCTTGTTAAATAAAGTTCAATTCAATTCAATTCTCTCTCTCTCTCTCTCTCTCTCTCTCTCTCTCTCTCTCTCTCTTTCTATCTTTTTCTCTCAGTCTCTCTCTCTCTCTCTCTCTCTCTCTCTCTCTCTCTCTCTCTCACAGCTTTGTTGCGTCAGTGCAATCTACTCTATAATTCTTAACTCATGTCAAATGAACTTACATTTTTCATTTAAGCAATGTATTGTATGTAAATTGATGATATGTTCTTACTTTCATTTTATTATAATCATGTAGCAGTAGTTTTCTTTACTTGCTTATTCTTTAGCAATTTTAGACTAGTCCCTCTTTAGGGCGAGGGCCAGATGTAAAAAAGCAGATCACTGCTTACTCTATTACCCTCGTTAAATAAAGAATTGTTCTTGTTCTTGTTCTTGTTCTCTCTCTCTCTCTCTCTCTCTCTCTCTCTCTCTCTCTCTCTCTCTCTCTCTCTCTCTCTCTCTCTCTCTCTCTCTCTCTCTCTCTCTCTCTCTCTCTCTCTCTCTCTCTCTTCATATAACAAATAACACGCACACAGATAAAACTCGGCAAAACCAACAAACTTTTATCCGAAGATGATCGATGTTTAAATTGTGTAAGAAAAGAGAGATAATATATGTATCATTAATCAGTGTTCGCAACTTTCTTTTTCTACAGTCTTGTTAATTTTTCATTTGTATTTAGACATAGGCACGATCTCGTTTGCAGAAAACACTGTTCGACTTCTGTTGCTGGGCAAAACCGGAAATGGGAAGAGCACGACAGGAAATACCATATTTGGGCAAAAACTGTTCAACACGGCCCCGACCTTCGGCTCTGTGACCAGCGAGTGTGAGAGACACATTGGCATCCGTGGAGAGAAGAAGATTGAGGTAATAATAATAATGATAATAATGATAATAATGATAATAATGCATAATATTTATAAGGCGCGTGTATCCAGCGTTTCAACCCTGCTCAAAGCGCTGTACAATCATTGGGGGGAATACAACAACATAACATTTACAGTGCAATATGGACTCCGACTGTGTATAGCAGTGACTGCGTTTTTGTTACTTGCTGTGGTATGGCTTGTGTATATGCCCGTGTCATGAATACTTCTGTTTATAAGTCACTTATACACTGATAGGTGGATACCGTTATTAGCAACATATTGGGGGTAATATAGCAATGTGTTTGTGTTACTTGCTGTTGTATGGCTTGTGTATGTCTGTGTCATATCTACTTCTGTTTAGAAGTCACGTATACACTGATAGGTGGATACCGTTATTAGCAACATATTGGGGTAATATAGCAATGTGTTTGTGTTACCTGTTGTATGGCTTATGTATGTCCGTGTCATATCTACTTCTGTTTATAAGTCACTTATACACTGATAGGTGGATACTGGGGTATTGGGGGTAATATAGCAATCTGTTTGTGACGCATATTGATGTAATACTGATGTCTGTCTATGTCACAACTATTTTTAGGACAATGAGACTCACATGGGCATCCGTGGGAAGAGGAAGATTAGGACCTGTATGCGTAATGCAGTTCATGTTACTCTCACATTTATATTTAGAGAACACTGCTTTGTATTCACTTTAATTGGCCGCTTGCCAGAATGATAATGTCTCCGGAATTGAATATTGAATTGAATTGAATAAGGCCGAGTAACAGCCCGAACAACTGTAAAAGCAATATCTATTGATCAAATGTGTGTGGGGTTTCCTTTCCACAATCAAAGGACGTCAAAAATATTATTTTGTACTGGAGATAGGGAAAGGAAGGTTTACAAGGGTACAGAGTTCCTACTTGAATAACGAAGGTTGTTTAGAAATGATAATGTTTGGAAAACGCCTGAATAATCAATCTCCAGTAGCTGCCACATTGGGTTGTCACACTCGTTAATGGTAATAATGATAATGATTATATAGCGCGAACCACACTAATCTTTGCTCTCCGCGCTTTACATATTAACTATGAATAAGAACATACTATTTAATATTTACATCAAATACACATACATTCTAAGAGTGCACGTGGGAGCTGCAGCCCACACACGCAGCAGAAGACGAAGACACCCCATTGCCTCTAGTTGTGATATTTGCATGTATATTTACATACATCTCTCTCTTTCTCAGATCATGGACTCTCCCGGGCTGTACGACACCCACAAGACACACGAAGAGATCTGCACCATCATCGTCCAGGCTGTTGCCGGCATGCATCCGGGTCCTCACGCCGTCCTCTACGTCATCCGCGTGGGACGCTTCACGGACGAAGAGTTCTCCGCCTACAAACGCCTGAAAGCGCTCTTCGACAACGACATCGCTCGCCATACCATCCTGCTCTTCACTCACGGCGATCAGCTAGAGCGGGAGGGGACCACGCTGGAAGCTCTGCGGGATTCTCCAGACACGCCGGAGAACCTGAGAACGGTGTTCAACGAGTGTGGAAACCGCTGCATCCTCTTCAACAACGTCGCTGCAGACCCGGACCCTCAGGTGGAAAGGTTGCTTGAGGAGGTCCGGAGACTCGTGGATGAGAACGGAGGGAAGCCGTACTCCTGCCCCAAGTACAGGAAGATCGGTGAAGGGATGGAACAGGAGGTGGCTAAGAGGCTAGAAAAGTACGACAAGAAGGACCTCAAGCAGAAGAAATACGTCCAGGAACTCGAGAAGAAGACCAAGGAAGCAGAAAAGACAGCTACAAGGGCGCGGGAAGAGTATCAGAGAAATGAGGAGAGGAGAGAAAGAGAGAAGAAGGAGGAAGAGAAGCGACGGAAGAAGGTTGAGCAAGAGCTGGAAGAGCAGCTGAACGTTCAACAGGCTGTCGTGCAACAACAAGAGGAGGAGCTCGAAGAACTCAGGATACAGCAGAAAGCCATGCAAGATGAGCGCGAGCAAGAACTGCTGAGAAAAGAAGAGGAACTCAGCAGAGAAGAAAACGAAAGATACGAACGAGAAGCTGGCGAACTGGCACGCAGAGAGAGTGAAATGGCGGAGAGACTGCGCGAACAGCAGCTTCGTCTTGAGAGGCAGAGAGAGGAAGATCGCAGAAGACTCGAAGAAGAAACGATGAGATTGCAGAGAGAACACGAAGAACAGAGAAGAAAAGACATGGAAGAGGTTGACAGAAGGAACAGAGAGCGCGAGGAAAGGATGGAGCGACAGAGGATAGAAGAAAGAGAGGAAGAGGAAAGGAGAGAGATACAAAGGAGGAGAGAGATGGAACGACTGAAGGACAAAGTCGTCAAGAAAGAAGAGCCGGGATTCTTCGAGAAGGCTGTACGCTTTATAACATCACCCATACAAGCCTTCTTCAGCTTGTTTTCTTAACTCCCCGACAGGTTTCTCAATGAAGCGTTTTAGCAATGTACAAGTGTATTAATCAGGCCTGAAGGTTTATGTCTCTCGTTGCCTTCGACTGTGAAGTCAGAAAGTTACGACGCTGTTGGACAGTGATTTACAAGAAGGTCAACAAAAGAAAGATTTGATATTTTGATTTTGTTTTTAAAGTAAGAGAGACAGGGTATTCATCACTGTCAAAAACTAAACTGCAATGTCTCCACGTATAATTGTACCTGTAATGTTTTGTTAATGCATAATTCAGACCTGTTTACCCCTAACACTTGACAAGAGTAATGGTCAAGTAAAAAAATAGTAATCTGATGACCAAAATAGTAACCCAGTGGTTACAAACGCAACACAGACCTACATTAGCAACACAAACCTAATTTGAAGCAC
>NC_090254.1:5482673-5545173 GCF_037325665.1 Littorina saxatilis | reverse complement strand
ATGTGCCCCACACAATTTTTAAGTTTGAAACAGTTATCTTCCATAGTTCAGGGTCAAGGTCACTTCAAAATATGTATACAATCCAACTTTGAAGAGCTCATGTGACCTTGACCTTGAAGCAAGGTAAACCAAACTGGTATCAAAAGATGGGGCTTACTTTGCCCTATATATCATATATAGGTGAGGTATTCAATCTCAAAAACTTCAGAGAAAATGGGGAAAATGTGAAAAATAGCTGTTTTTTAGACAACATTTATGGCCCCTGCGACCTTGACCTTGAAGCAAGGTCAAGATGCTATGTATGTTTTTTGGGGCCTTGTCATCATACACCATCTTGCCAAATTTGGTACTGATAGACTGAATAGTATCCAAGAAATATCCAACGTTAAAGTTTTCCGGACGGCCGGCCGGCCGGCCGGCCGGACGGACGGACGGACGGACGACTCGGGTGAGTACATAGACTCACTTTTGCTTCGCATGTGAGTCAATGATAACCGACATGTCGAAGAAATACAATACTTATCGCTTGATGTGATTAAAACACGCTTGGACGTTCAATTCAAGAGGTATGCTTATTTTGCACATTGTTCAACATATGACCACGACAAAATGTTATCGATTTAAGCAACTTATGTTGGCTTACTTTTCACCTTTAGTCTCGCGCGTGAGGAAAACCTGATATCATGGGTTGTTTTTTTTGCTCGTGGTTATAATCAAGCAGTTGGTCTTTTGTGGATTTAGGGCCATGTGATTATATCATAATTAAGTCAACTTGGTAGGGGACCCTGATAATTTTGACTGAAAATGCAAACTGATAATGTCGACTGAAAAATGCAAGCTGATAATTTCGACTGCAGCATGCAAGCTCCAGGATACAAATTGTGCTCTAGTTTCCAGTTGCAACCAATTAAAGCACCTGCACTGCGATGGTCTGGCCTATACCATACTTCTCTTCAATTGTTGATCCTAAACTTTACAGACCACACGAACACAAAATGGAATATGAATCGTAAAACTAAATCATGCAGCTTAACCTTTCCTTGCAGTTCTTTCAGACCGGCACGGTTGGCCTAGTGGTAAGGCGTCCGCCCCGTGATCGGGAGGTCGTGGGTTCGAACCCCGGCCGGGTCATACCTAAGACTTTAAAATTGGCAATCTAGTGGCTGCTCCGCCTGGCGTCTGGCATTATGGGGTTAGTGCTAGGACTGGTTGGTCCGGTGTCAGAATAATGTGACTGGGTGAGACATGAAGCCTGTGCTGCGACTTCTGTCTTGTGTGTGGCGCACGTTATATGTCAAAGCAGCACCGCCCTGATATGGCCCTTCGTGGTCGGCCGGGCGTTAAGCAAACAAACAAACAAAAAGAAAAAAAAGAAGTTCTTTCAGCTTTCACGTCAGAGAATAAAACAACAATAAAACAAAAACACAAAAAATAGGGAAATACATTTCCAAGTGCTAAAAATGAGAGAAATCAAAAAGTGCAAGTAAGCTCAGCCAAACCTTATATTGTCAGCTTTTTAGATGGCGGATTAGACCAAAAAATGAAGAGAAAGAATAAACTGAGCAAATGTACACTCGCATCTGGATATTCAGCGAATCACGAGCTATACTTCTTCTTCTTCGTTCATGGGCTGAAACTCCCACGTTCACTCATGTCTTTGCACGAGCTATACAAATACATCAAGTACAGGGAAATGCAAAGAAGTATGATCAGCGCAAGGACCAGGCTCTGTTGTCCAATGATCCTTTCAAATGCACGAAGACCCGGCACCGTCGCTAAGACCCGTTTCAGAAATGCTTGGTTCCACAACACTAAATGACAAATGATCATTGCTCCCAGCACCAGAGCGGCCACCACTCTCACGGCACCTACAGGAAGCACAAAGAAGACCAGAACAATACAACTCACTGTGACCACAGCCAGCTTCTCTTTACTCAACTCTTGAACCCTATCAATCTCTGGCCTCAGCTTGGTGAAAACTTGGTCCCGTAATGTTGGGTTTGCTAAAACAATCACACCAGCAGCAATGAGCCCTCCCTGTAACAGAAGCGGTAACAGAACCATGGTGCTGGCAGCGACCGTCGCGACAAGGCCAGCCAACCCCATGCCACCAACAATAACTGCAGCACCTGCATTAGCCAGACTCCTCCACACAAAGCTTGCACCCTGGAACAGACCCTCCAACACGGAGCTTAACAAAAACTCGAGAACCTTGAAGAGACCAGAACAAAAGGCAGCGCCTAAGCTAGCCAAACAGTAGAATACAAAAGCCAGCGCGTCGAAGGTAAAAACCACGGTAGACTGGAGAAAAAACAGTATGAAACAGCAGGCCTGGAAAAGTAAGAACACAATCCAAAAGATGATCAAGAAAAGGGTCATGAAAATAAAGCGCAGACACGGGAGCACAACGAGACGACAGACGCTGTGTTCGTCTCTGAAGGCAAGCACCAAGCACAGGAAGAAGACGAGTCCACTGATCACAAGCGTGTTCCTCTCCTTTGGGTTGAGTGATGCCAGCTTCTGTTTAGCTCTACCTGAAACACAGTGAACGGGAATACTTCTGATGATTGTTGCTTGACGCTTTGTTTTTTAATTCTCGCGGACAATGGCTACGAGATGACTCATATTATTATGAAAGCAGGAAGAAAGAAGAATGAAAAAAACATCAACATTATGACCAACAACAACAACAACAACACCGACAGCACCACCACAACCACCACCAACAACAACAATAACAACAACAACAACAACCGATGAGCGTGGAAGAGAGAAATTACGACAGTGCAGGTGGCAGAAAACATGATGCTGTAAGTAATTCGCGGATATGCCGATTTCACAGAAGTGGTAATGGTGAATTTTGATTCTGTGAACTGATTTGTCTTTCTTTTGTCAGATGTTCTTATAATGGAAGGGCGCTGGTTCTGTGCGACGCTTAGTTTTCGAAATAGGTGTGACTGACGAAGTACAGGACGTCACATTCCAAATAAGCACGACTATGTTGCAGGTGGAAGCCGCTGAGATTGCATTTCTTCGGGAGGTTTCCGCAAAAATAGATATTACACGATTTGCGCAAAACAGTTGAGAAGCAGACGATCTCTGAGATATCTGTTCGTCTTGGGATAACGTTCTTTTTGTATGATAACGATTCACTTGCAAACTAAAGTATACAATTATTTTAGTGTGTCAGTTGTAAATGTAAATAGAAATGTGTAATACAGACAAAGCAAACAAATAAACGTGTTTTTCTTGTGAAAATGTTGCGTTGTGCGGGTGTTTGGGTGGCCACGTGATGTACACAAAGCAAAGTGCGGGACGGACTCTGCTCTGTGCTGTAACACTGGCAAGTTCAAAACACGAGAAAAACGATGTCGTTATGCGGGCAGCCACGGGGGATGTATGTATTTTTCAAATGATTGTAAACTAAGTCTTGTATTTATCACCGTACTCAGGCCCTGTTCTTTTTTTCGTCACACCTAAAACCGTTATTTCTTGTGAGCGACGCAGCATTATGCATGTTTTCATTTCACAGAATTTGCAGATCATTTCGCGGAATCATCACCTGATCTTTGCAAGAAAAGTCGTGCACCATTTCGTTATACCCCTGTTTTTTAATTCCAGAGCAGTTGCCTTAAACAGACATTTATAGTTTGTGTCATTCTTTTCAGATCGTAATTTTTCCGACCATGATGCAACGTACATGATGCTTACTTATAAATTGACTAGATGATTACCCGCTTCGCCGGGTACCGGCTTCGCCGGGAAGAAGTAGAGCCGAATACCAGGCTGCGCCTGGGACCCGGCTTCGCACGAAGGAAAGAAGATAAACGCGCAAAACACTGGAGACCTTCTAAAAATAGTAACGTGCAGTGACCTTCTAAAAATAGTAACGTAGTAACGGGAATATGGATTGACGCCACACGAAGGAAGGGAGATAAACGCAAAACACTGGAGAAGATAAGGAAGAGTTACTGGGAATGGTGAAATGAACAGAAAAACCAAAATCGGTTCAGCGCTGCGCGCTGAGAGCACGTGTTGGAATATCTCATCGATGAGGTTGTGTCCGGGGTCTCTCTGAATAAGCCCACCAAATTTGAAGCAGATCCATCGAGAACTTTGGCCGCGCATCGCGCACAGACACACAGACAGACACAAGTCGTATATATATATATAGATAGTGTAACGTCAGAAATAAGGCATGGCAGCCATGCAACATAGAACGGATGGAAAATTCCAAGACACTGTCTTATTCATATATTAAACTACGTCAGCAATGCGTCATAAAATGGAAGAATCTTACGCTCTAATAAACAGTTTTTCAGTGGTCTTAATGTGAATTCAATCATTTCGAAGAATAGACAGGCAATTCCTGATGACGGAAAAAGCAAAGGTAGCCTCTTCCTTGAAACCGACGATTCCACGAATTTAGCCTACTTACACAAAGTGTGCAACAATATGCACTCTACAAGGACATACGTAAACAAACCAGAAAGAACATACAGAACTTCCAATTTTTCTTTGACATGGAACCAATCGAAAACCAATGTTTGATTCATAATGTTATTTGGTATCAACTCTGATTAGTTTTTGATCAAAGAGACAATCTTTAAAATGAGGACGATTTCACCGCGGAAGCTGAAGTACTGACGACTTACCATACAGTTCCATGATTCCGTTGTAAGCCTTGCTGGCACGTTGGTTTTGTACGTCGATCCATTTGTTGACGCGAGACACATAGATTTCGGCACCTGAACACACACACACACACACACACACACACACACACACACACACACACACACACACACACACACACACACACACACACCAAGATACACGTTGTGCAAACATTTGAACAAATACACACATCTGAGAACACAACATACCTGGTGAACGCATACCGAAAATACGCGAATATGTTGAAAATGTATTTTTTTCCCCTCCTCCATTCTCCTAAAAACAACACCACATAAAACAAACAAAGCAAACACAAAACCTCTTACCTGCAACATTTCAGGAGAAACCACCAATCTTGTCTTTAATGCGCCGAGTTCTGACACAAATATAGGTCTGGCAGAAAAACCTCATGCCTACAACATTTTAGGATAGTTCAGGATTTAACATGTGATACAAACATCCTACCGTTCCGACATTTAACTAAGGCAACGGTCTGACTACATAATGTGCAGAGGGAGGGGGGGGGGACACTTTTGTGTGCTGAATTCATACCAGATTGACATGAACATGGCTGACAATTATTACAGAAAAATATTTTAAAAACACACAAACAAAAACACGTCATCAAACCATTCCCATTCTGCTCAGACAGGCAGGTGATTGTTGGTATGTGTCAAAGTGGAGGGATGATTCTATCCCCCCCAAAAAGCTCCACAGACCTTACATGATTATAATCTATAAGGAACGGGAGATATAACTGTCTATTTTAAACTTTTAAAACGAATGAAAATTCTTAACTTTGGAGTGAATGAAAAGCAAAATGATATCAATGTCTAAACATTTACCTGTGATGGAAGACAAGACAGAGAGTAACGTGGTTGTTACATGGGTCAATCGCTGGTAGATAGACATTTTGCCGTTCGAAATAATCGGTCTGTCCACTGATTTCCTGAATAAGTTAATGATAATGATCAGGATATTTGTATGGTGGAAATCCTTCCATTGCTCTCAGCGCCTTTATTACAATGCTGACAAATAAATACTAAATAAATACACAAGGAAAAGGAAAAGCAACTACAGCTGCAAGATCATTAAACAAAACTATTAATTTGCAAAACATTAACTAAATGTTTTTTCATCAACTATACAGATTTAAAAACATTAATATCACGTAAAAGCACACAGACACAGGGGCACCGACACACACACACACACACACACACACACAGAGTCAGACACACACACACACACACAGAGTCAGACACACACACACACACAGAGTCGGACACACACACACACACACACACTCACACACACACAGAGTCAGACACACACACACACACACACACACACAGTCACACACACACACACACACACACACAGAGTCAGAAACACACACACACACAGAGTCAGACACACACACACACACACACACACACACACACACACACACACACACACACACACAGAGTCAGACACACACACACACACAGTCAGACACACACACACACACACAGAGTCACACACACACACACACACACACACACACACACACACACACACACACACAGAGTCAGACACACACACACACAGAGTCAGACACACACACACACACACAGAGTCAGACACACACACACACACACAGAGTCAGACACACACACACACACACACACACACAGAGTCAGACACACACACACACACATACACACACACACACACAGAGTCAGACACACACACACAGAGTCACACACACACACACACACACACACACACACAGAGTCAGACACACACACACACACACACACACACACACACACACACATACATACACACACACACACACACACGCAAACACAAACACACATGCGTTTTGGAACAGACATAAACGGGCTCTAAACTTATTCCTACTCAACCATCCGATAGTATGTACACAACGCCATTTACAAATGTTACACGGTGTCAAAACCTATTTCTTCTTCTCAAGACCAGAGAAGAGTGGAGAAATAAGGAAATCGTTCGTTCATTATTTGTTAAGAAACTGAGCGATGTCCTCACAACGTGATTCAACGGTGGCTAAGGCCAAAAAAATAAAAAAATAGGTCTGTTTACGGTAACCCGACCGACCTTAGTTTTTAGGCCCGACCCTAATCGTCTGAAAAAAAACCCAAACGCATCCAAAATAGAGCTGTTTGCGCTCAAACAGCAGACGACAGAAGGGAGGTAAGCTCAAAGTACTGTTTATAGTTATGTTGGGCAAAAACAGGGATTGATGAGAAGAAATGAACTGTGAAACATCATAGAGAGGGGAGAAAAAAAAAATGATAAAAAAAAGCCGACCTACCGACCCTATTTTTTCACCCTATGTTACCGTAAACAGACCTATTTTTTTTTGGCCTAAAGAAACATGTAGCTTACACGGTAACCTCTGAAGCGTGTTTGTATTGTTTTGGAACGCAGGCTTGTATACTGTACGCATCAACACAGATTTTTTAACAAGCTCTAAAAAAAAACCAGACAAAACACACACCTGAAAACCCACACAATTCAACTTGTTTCGGAAATAAAGCATGTGCAATTCACGCATCAAGATTCAATGCCTTCACACTTTTCATGGCTACTAATTACCATAAACACCCTCCATCAATCTTTTGAAACGTTAACAACTATCTAAAAACTGTTTTGAAAACAATTTTGTCACAGCTTGTACTTACCTGTTCTACCTTGAACAAATTGTGGAAAGTCAGAATATCAGCCAGAGGTTTCTCTACTTGCACCCTGTGTAAGATTTAATGCGCAGAATAAAAGCAAACGCTCCAGACTCAAAATCATATATGTGACCCTCCACCACGGAATGAGTCGCATGTCACCTTTGCATGATTTTCATATTTTTACATTTTCCTAAAGAGTTTTTTATGCTCTATCCAGTGGTGAAAACCGTTTTAGAAAAGAGCAAAAACTGTTTGAGTTATAAGCCTGTGATTAAGGTGACCCTCACACTGTTACCAGACACTCCCCGGACTTATATTAAGCCTAGCGCAGAACCGCGCGAGGTGACATGCGACTCATTTCGTGGTGGAGGGTCACATATGTGACCCTCCACCACGGAATGAGTCGCATGTCACCTTTGCATGATTTTCATATTTGTACATTTTCCTACAGAGTTTTTTTATGCTCTATCCAGTGGTGAAAACCGTTTTAGAAAAGAGCGAAAACTGTTTGAGTTATAAGCCTGTGACTAAGGTGACCCTCACACTGTTACCAGACACTCCCCGGACTTATATTATTAAGCCTAGCGCAGAACCGCGCGAGGTGACATGCGACTCATTTCGTGGTGGAGGGTCACATATATCTTTGAAAGTAAAAAGGAACTTCGCGTTTTTCGTGAACTCCCGTCAACGTCAAATTCAGAGAATAGATCCGCTCCGATTCTTTGGCGATAAATGGAGAATGCAACATATTAGGTTACAAGGCAACGTTTCTTGTACCCCTCTATCGTTGCGCCGTTATTGTTATTTTACCAAGAAGACGAGGGTTGAACGTCACGGATATATGCACACGTTTTGTGAAAGGTCTAGTGTTGTTATAAACACACCGTCTGAGGGCTATAGAACTAGGCTCGTTCACGGATGCAATTTTTTTCTCTCTCTCAGACCTACATAAGTATGAATTACAAGAATTTTAAATAGATTCTTTACACCCCCGTAAACAGACCTATTTTTTTTTACAAACAAAAAAAAGACCCAGACCCCTCTCTCCCAAAATGAGATGTACTCCCTCCCCTTTATATATGTGTATAGGTTTCACTCGATGTGTTTGTGTGTTTGTGGCGGTGTTTGTGTTCGCAAGTAGATATCAAGAATGAACGGACCGATCGTCACCAAACTTGGTGAACAGGTTCTATACATTCCTGAGACGGTCCTTACAAAACTTGGGACCAGTCAAACACACGGTTAGGGAGTTATTGGTGGATTAAAATTATACAACGACTTATAGACGGACACCCCCGTTGGTCAAAGGGAAATAACCATTCTCACTGCCACCAACTGAGAAGGTTATTTCCCTTGACGGGGGTGTTTTTCCTATCAGAGGAATTTCTTGTTTCTTCTGTTGTCAAGACTTCTTTCTGCGATTATAATTGTACGATTGAATTGTGTTTCACAGAAACTCGAAAGACGCGAGACAAAAAGGTTAATCATTTTCACCGCAGGCCGAAAATAAAGTAAGCTTAGATAAATGTCCAACATAATAAGAGAATCAGACAGGCAGGTAGGCATACCGACACACAGACCAACTAACAGACAAACAAAGCATTTATTAAGACTCAAGACTATGTAGGGCCCCCCCCAAAAAAAAAGTCTGTTTACGGTAACCCGACCGACCCTATTTTTTTCGCGCGACCCTAGACTTTTTTTTGGCATTGGGGAAATTTTTTTTTTTTTTTTTTTTTGTGTGCAAAATAACGGTAAAAATATAGTTTTTTGGAAAAAAAAAAATCCCGACCTACCGACCATATTTTTTGAGCCTATGTTACCGTAAACAGACCTATTTTTTTGGGCCTAAGCAGGCACATAATTATGGCGTGGTAGTGATCCACAAAGAAGTTTAAATCTGGTAGGGTTGTACTCTGTACTTTTTTTTCTCATCTCGTCCCCAGCATCCTTGATTGAAATCGTCGATTCTTTTATCGTTTTTAGGAGAGTTACATGTATAACATACAAACACAAGTCCACCACCCCCACCCCAACCAACCCCCCGCCATCGTTGCCTACCCGGCTATCCATGAGCTTCACCCCCGTCATGTCATGTCATGTCTGGCTCAGGTAATAAACAAATGGTCCACCTCAAAAATAAAATGTGCGATGAAAAAGTCCTCTAAAGAGATGACTTTGCTCAGAACGGTTGCGTCCCCACCCCCTCTCCCCCCCTCCCCACCTCAAGGTGCGTGTTGATATAATATGTTCCTTTGGTTTTCAGTATGTATAGACATAGACAAACCCAGATCGAGGCTTGTGGTCGTCGCGCTCAAGTGTGGAGCACGGACGTTACGATGTTTGGTAATGTATCTGAAATACATTGAATACAAGTTATCCAACAAACTTACAAACGTGTTTGAGATTGTGAGCGCGCTGTACTAGCTCTTTTAACAGCGGAGATCTGATAGTCCGGGTAAGCTATACTATCTATGGAGGCTTTGTTTCTCTAGCTCTCTTTTGCTTTGCGAAAACAAAACTTGCTGTCGCAGCACAAACCCTCCACGACAACCACTCCTCCCCACTACCCCTCCCTGTGGCCCCACATAGACACGTACATTATTGTAATAAAAGAAACAGGATGCAGCGTACTTTTGTGTCGCGACAGGAAGAGACACTGTTCTTTAGAAAGCATACACTGCTACTGTTCTCTTTATACTTATGCCTTGTCGTCGTGATCAGAAGAATGTTAAATGTGCATATAGCTGAAACCTGACCTGTACACTCGAACACTCAAGAAAGTACGCTCTTTTTTAATATTTAAAAAATATGCTGAAGTAAGATGTTCTCCCCCCAACACATGTCTGCTCTTATATTGCCTTGCGTCTCAAAGAGTGCTGTGTATGTCTGACTGTCTGTCTATCCGTCTCTCTGTGTGTCTGTCTGTCAGTCTGATTCTCTTTTTTACACCCCCGGTATTGGGGTGTGTATAGGATTCGGTCGATGTGTTTGTTTGTTTGTGTTTGTTTGTTTGTTTGTGTGTTTGTGTTCGCATATAGATCTCAAGAATGAACGGACCGATCGTCACCAAACTTGGTGAACAGGTTCTATACATTCCTGAGACGGTCCTTACAAAAATTGGGACCAGTCAAACACACGGTTAGGGAGTTATTGGTGGATTAAGATTCTACAAGGACTTATAGAGGGACATATTAATGGTCAAAGGGAAATAACCTTCTCAGTTGGTGGCAGTGAGAATGGTTATTTCCCTTTGACCAACGGGGGTGTTTTTCCTACCTCGGAGGAATTTCTTGTTTTTTATACATTTATCCAGGCTTACTTCATTTTCGGCCTGAAGTGTAATCAACCCTCCTTTCTTTCATCCCTTGTTTTGACTGTTCACAAAACACTATTAAAATCCAATTGCGGAAAGGAGTTGTTAAACCAGAAGGAATCGCATCGTATTCCTTAATTTCTCTTGATTTCAAAAACATATACATATGTCATGTTTACGTTTTTGAAATAAATATCCTCTACCACGTTTTTGAAATAAACATCATCTACCATGTTTTTGAAATAAATATTATTTGGTGACTCACGATCAAAGGACCGATGAGAACAATCATGTTGTTCTGAATATACTATATCACAGAACTTTGAAACTGTGTTTCTTTTGAAATGCGACGTGGGTGATCGTGACAGAATCAAGTTTTTGCTTGAAGCAGACAGTCTATCAGTGAACGTTTGCTTTGTGAAGAGAAAACAAGTTGCGTGAAATGATAAAGCCGGAATACTGTCAATGCAATCAACTTGGAATCTGTTTCAATTTTAATTATTTTGTTCAGACTTTTCATAAAACAAATAATGAATTGATTAATTAATCTTCGAAGATGAAATGCAATTCATTTTCCGCAGTGAGTGAAAGATTTTTTTCACCAAAATGTCAATCAATTCAATTCAAACGTAAGGTCCGCCATAGTGCCGCCTCAACTTTTGAAAAAAACAGGATATGATATGGTAAAATTAGAAATGTTTTGGGAATATCATCTGGAAGAATATATATATGATATGTATGTGACAAACGGATTTGCACATAGTGTATATTGGAGTTATGTGACTCAGGTGTACAAAATTTTATGGGCCACGAACTTTGAGTGGACACCGTACGGTGAAATAATGTCACTGACGCAGTGCAGTATTGTCGGTGACCAATCAGAGCAGAGTATAGACCGAGGTGGCGTTGTAGAGATAATACAGGCTCAGAGCTTTGCAGACTGTCGACAGGAGAGGACGTGTCTCCTGATTGTAAAGTTGCTCACCGGGCGCTAGAGGTCGTTTGGAGACTCGTGTCGCGGTTACTGAATCAGTAGATTCGACTGCTGTGTTTACAGGTATTTATTGAATTGATATTTTACTCGGAGATATTATTTTGCTCGGAAATATTGACTTGAGAAATGACCGGGAGAGTCATGTGTGAATTAGCTGGAAAACGTGCGCGGTTGTCAGCCATTGTTGAAAAAAGAATGTTTACATGTTTTTCGGAAATGAATTCGCTTATGAGTTAGCGGGTGTATATACTGTAACCGCATAAGATAGTTGCCGGTAGTGATAAAGAACGTTATAAAAGTTTATTCAAGTATGGAGACTTATGGTAGTTTAAACTTGTGTATTCTAGCACCCCGGGCCGAGTGGGTCACGGACGAATCCCGGGCCGAGAGCGGTCGCGGAAGAGGGAACGAGACGGGAGGTTCTGCCCTCATGCTCCAGCCGTGAGCTGTGGAGATGCTGGAGGGAAAGACGGCGTGAAGCGCTGCGTAACGGGAACCCCGTCCCATTCCACCACACGAGACAGTTGTGTGGGTGGGGTGAAGCAGTGTGTGCCACTGTATTTTGTGAGTACGACTGAGAGAATTTAACCAGCGTGATAGCTGAACAGATACGTTCCCGAGTGAATAACCACGAGACGTCGAGCGTCGTGGGGTTTGTTATCTGTGTATAACAGAACTGAATAGTAACAGAAGAATTGTTTGAGACAGTGTCTTCGTGTGTTTTGAGACAGACGGGCTTTCACGGAACAAAGCCTCAAGTGTTACGTGTGTGCACGAGAACTGTAGATTGCATGACATAATAACCTGTATGTAATTTTGTGCAGTTTGATTTCTGTGTGTTAACAGAAATAGTACTTTCATGTTGAGCGAAAGTGATCTGTAGAATGGATGTAGAATAATATGTTTATGTTGTGATTGAACATTCAAATAGAGGTACAGGGGCAAAGGGCTATACTGTGTTCTTGTCTTTGTGCCTGGTTGGAATGTGTGTGTGTGTGTGAAGAACAGTTATATAGTAAACAGAGAGTAGCACGCACAATTTTTGATAGGAGTAGATATAGATACATACAGACATGCATACATAAATTCCAGCCGTAACATTTGGTGACCCCGATTACTCTGTGTTAGTATAAATTCATAGTTGTTTCCCTGCTTTGCTAAATTTAATTTTGTCCCCTGTGTTGGGTTTTTCAGAACGTTTTGGCAGTAGGTCACGCAGACTGAGATTTTCAGATTGAGTAGTTGTGTTGTTCATGTCCTGTTTTGTGCTGTTACCGTCTCCAGTTTTACGGTAGTGCTTACTGTACAGTTCTAAGCACTGAGGGAATAGCTTCATTTTTCTTCCTGTGGGGTCTTTCATTTCTCTTTCATTGCTCTTTTCTGTGCTTTCATTTTGTAAAATAGTTAGAACATTTTTTCTTTCTGCTTTGGAATAGGGATCTATCTGTTGTTTATTGCCCTTTGCCTTTGTTGATTAACTTTGATTAATTTTGTTCTTTTGGACTTGGAAATTTTATGATTTGATTTTGAATTTTTTTTGTTTTGTTAATGTGATTGATTAGGTATTGATTTTGTGGGATTAGTTTTGTTGATTTTGTAAGTTTGTTGTAAATAATTAAGAGAATTAGTGGTGATATTTTGATATAGACTTTAATTAGTTTAAGTTTTAGTTTATTTTTGATTTGTTATTTGCTATGGTAGTAGATTAGGTACTTTGAATTTTTTTTTGCCTGAATTTAGTCTGCTGTTTGGAGTGATTGTGTCACTTTAATATTTTTTTGTGGATTTTGTTTTATTTGCCTCCAACTACATTTTTTGTTGTCTTGTTGACCTAAATTAAGTTAATTTCATTAGTAGTGTATGATATAGTTATTTTAAGCTACTATTTAAAACTTTGGTTTTTTTTTAGTTTAATATGGATTGTTTTACTTCATAAATTTGTTGTTGGAACTTTGTTTTCATTTTGCTTCCAACTGCGTTTTTTTTAGATGAACTTTACTTATTTTGGGTTTAATTTTCTGATTTAGTATTTAGATTGTTGATTAGTCTTAAGTATTTATTTGTGTTTGCATCTTTTGAACTTTGAATTTTTCCTTCTATTTGTGGTTTGGGGTGTGTTGTTTTGTTTATGTTTGTATAATTGTTTGAAATAAGATTCGTTTTGACTTCATTCACTGGGTATTTGACTTTAATTAGAATTGTTGGATATTTTTGCGTAAGAGTTACGCCAAAACGTATTTGGATATAGTCTTGTATTGACTATTGGTTTTGGTGCCAGATTTGTTGTGGTACTTGACAGTTTTGAAGTAGATTACTTGATCTTACATTATTGTTGGAAACTTTTTCAAAACTTTTCTCTAAACTTGGACATATTTTGGTGTGATTTTGAAAGTTCAAAACTTACACAATGGAGAGCGAAGATGATTATGATGCGTTGTTTGAAAAGTTCGTTAAACAGGCAGAGACTTTGGGTCTGGCTGCAGATAAACGTGAGAAATACGTGAAAGATAGTTTTGATCGTTTGGAGAGAAAACGAGAAAAAGATGAGAAGCAAAAAGAAAGGGAAGAAAGACAAAAAGCATTAGAAATGGAAGAAAGACAAAAAGAAAAAGAAAGGGAAGAAAGACAAAAAGAATTTGATCGACAAAAAGAAAGGGAAGATGCACAAATTGAAGAAAGTCGAAGACAAAAAGAATTGGACCGGGAAGAAAGAGACAAAGAGAGAGAACACCAGTTAAAGCAAAGAGAGCTTGAGATTAGGCAGGCTGAAATTAGTGCTGGTTCGCGTGCACCACAAAATGGTCGGGATTCTCACACTAACGTAGGTGCTCGCCCTGTTTACCCCAGGCTCCCTGCATTCAGGGAACAGCAAGATGATATAGACTCATACTTGTTCCGATTTGAAACTCATGCAAAATCTCTGGGATGGGAAGAGACAAGATGGATCACGTACTTGTCTGCTCTTTTAGAGGGCAATGCATTAAACCTATACCATAGCCTTGCTGCTGCTGGTGAACTAACATACCAATGTTTGAAAGAAAACTTGCTGAAGAAATTTCAGTGCACGTCTGAGACATTTAGACAAAAGCTCCGAAATATCCGTCCAAGTGAAAAGGAACCGTTCCAAACTTTTGGGATTGAGTTACGACGATTGTTTGATCGTTGGGTTGCGCTGTCTGACATAACCACAGATGTTGATGGTCTAGTGAACTTGATTCTGGGAGAACAATTCCTTGAAAGCGTGTCAGCTGACTTAGCAACTTTCATTCGAGAACGAGGTCTAGTTACTTTGGATGAAATGGTCAAAGCTGCCGAAAGCTATCGGTTAGCGAGACCTGGGAAAAACTTGTCACGAAAGTCGGGACCAACCATTTTTTCTGCAGGTTCGTGTAGTCACGAAGAGTACGCTGCAGCTGCTTTTGCACAAAGCAATAGTAGAGGTGGTCCGCAGTCGCGGAGGTTTGGTTCCAGTTTTGCTGGTCGTAGACAAGGTAACTGGAGCTATGGCAGAGGTACGTCTGATACTCAGGCACAGTCACAAGGTGATACATACTATCCTCGTGGAAGTAGACGCAATCGTACTGGTAGTCGCAGAGGTGGTTTGTCCCGGAGCGGAGATACTTGTCTGTTATGTCATGAGAAAGGACATTGGTCAGTTCAGTGTCCCTTACGGACACACCCTCAGAACCCTTGTCTGATTTGTGGGATTGACGGCCATGACAGGTGGTCTTGTCCGAAGTATCTGATTGAATCAGGTATATATGAGCGAGTCGACTCAGGAAATGCTGTTGTCGCAGACGTTGGTTATTCGGGAAATTCTGCTGTTGCGGAAGTCGTTTCACCAATTACGCAGGATATTGGAAGTCTGAAGTTGGAACATGGTAGTGTTAACGGGAGTGAGTGTACAGTACTTCGAGACTCAGGTTCTACGATTTCTGGAGTGCGTAGAGGATTGGTGTCAAAAGACCAGATGGTCAGTAGAAAGGTCACCTGTAAGACATTTGGTGGAGAGGTCCTTACTTATCCTCAGGCGAAAGTTAAAGTTGAGACACCTTATGTGTCGGGAGAAATGGTTTGTTGCGTACTGAATGATCCTGTCGCTGATTTGATCATAGGCAACATTCCGGGGATTTCAGGGAGTGCAGACTGTTTTCCTGATGTTGAGGGGGTTACGACTCATGCTACTCGTGTGCAGGAAAAGAGAAGAAACCCTCCTGATAAACCTGTGATTCTGACTCCAGATCAGAAGGTTGCGTGTTTGAATCAGGACTTGGCAGTTGTTCGAGAAGAACTCAGTCAGTTGCGTGCTGAACTGAACAGATTAAAAGGTGGTTTTTCACTGGCTACGAGTGGAAAGAGTAGGTCGATAGAGACTACTGATGCTGTAAGCCATGGTGGCAATCGCAGAAAGAGGTCGAGAAAATGGTTTGCTTGATTTTGACTACTTGTTTGTTTAGCATCAGGAACATAAGTCGTAGTACTATGTTGGAAGAGTCGTGGACTCAAGATATGAAAATTGAAGATGCTAAAGAAAGACATTACATGTTTGAGCTGGAAAGCAACATGACTGGAAATTGTGAGTTAAAAGGAAAACTCAGTGGAATCTTCCTGAAGAAGGAAGAAGTACTTTATCAGACATAAAGTAGTGTGTTACACATATGGATCAGTGGATCGGAAAATTTTGTTCCGTAGTGGAATGCGATATTGTAATTGTATTGCAGTGAAGTAATTACCCTCTTTTATCTGTTATCCTAAAGAAAAAATAACCTCGGTCGGTCATTTTTTTTCGGGAGGAGGGGGTAATGTGACAAACGGATTTGCACATAGTGTATATTGGAGTTATGTGACTCAGGTGTACAAAATTTTATGGGCCACGAACTTTGAGTGGACACCGTACGGTGAAATAATGTCACTGACGCAGTGCAGTATTGTCGGTGACCAATCAGAGCAGAGTATAGACCGAGGTGGCGTTGTAGAGATAATACAGGCTCAGAGCTTTGCAGACTGTCGACAGGAGAGGACGTGTCTCCTGATTGTAAAGTTGCTCACCGGGCGCTAGAGGTCGTTTGGAGACTCGTGTCGCGGTATTGAATCGGTGGATTCGACTGCTGTGTTTACAGGTATTTATTGAATTGATATTTTACTCGGAGATATTATTTTGCTCGGAAATATTGACTTGAGAAATGACCGGGAGAGTCATGTGTGAATTAGCTGGAAAACGTGCGCGGTTGTCAGCCATTGTTGAAAAAAGAATGTTTACATGTTTTTCGGAAATGAATTCGCTTATGAGTTAGCGGGTGTATATACTGTAACCGCATAAGATAGTTGCCGGTAGTGATAAAGAACGTTATAAAAGTTTATTCAAGTATGGAGACTTATGGTAGTTTAAACTTGTGTATTCTAGCACCCCGGGCCGAGTGGGTCACGGACGAATCCCGGGCCGAGAGCGGTCGCGGAAGAGGGAACGAGACGGGAGGTTCTGCCCTCATGCTCCAGCCGTGAGCTGTGGAGATGCTGGAGGGAAAGACGGCGTGAAGCGCTGCGTAACGGGAACCCCGTCCCATTCCACCACACGAGACAGTTGTGTGGGTGGGGTGAAGCAGTGTGTGCCACTGTATTTTGTGAGTACGACTGAGAGAATTTAACCAGCGTGATAGCTGAACAGATACGTTCCCGAGTGAATAACCACGAGACGTCGAGCGTCGTGGGGTTTGTTATCTGTGTATAACAGAACTGAATAGTAACAGAAGAATTGTTTGAGACAGTGTCTTCGTGTGTTTTGAGACAGACGGGCTTTCACGGAACAAAGCCTCAAGTGTTACGTGTGTGCACGAGAACTGTAGATTGCATGACATAATAACCTGTATGTAATTTTGTGCAGTTTGATTTCTGTGTGTTAACAGAAATAGTACTTTCATGTTGAGCGAAAGTGATCTGTAGAATGGATGTAGAATAATATGTTTATGTTGTGATTGAACATTCAAATAGAGGTACAGGGGCAAAGGGCTATACTGTGTTCTTGTCTTTGTGCCTGGTTGGAATGTGTGTGTGTGTGTGAAGAACAGTTATATAGTAAACAGAGAGTAGCACGCACAATTTTTGATAGGAGTAGATATAGATACATACAGACATGCATACATAAATTCCAGCCGTAACAATGTATATATATATAAATATATGTGTGTGTGTGTGTATGTGAATACATTTTAGTATATAGAGACCAGCAGATCTATGGTTATTGCATTTCGTGTTTAGATTGTTTTTACCAGCTACTGTGTCACGGTTTTCTTTCACAACTTAGAGAATGCATGAGACAGCTATGTAAGAGTACAAGTGTTGGAATTGTGGCCTGCACCTTTGAGAGGGTTTGCACTTGCGTCTGTGCGTGCGTGAGAGTGTGTGTGTGTGCTTGCGACTGACGGTAGGAGAGGCAGTTATAGAGTGATTATGTTCATTATCTTAGTGTAAATAATTTTACCTGACGTCGTTGGGTCATTGAAAATATAGATGCGTTGGTTGGGTGTGACTGGCTGGAGTGAATGTTCAATGCCAATTAAGGCTAATTCCCAATCTTGGGCAATAAAATATTCTGTATTCACAACTGGAACTTTTACACGTATTTGTGGTTGCATGGTTGGTTGCTCTGTCCATTAGTCATGGTTGGTTGCTCTGTCCATTAGTCATGGTTGGTTGCTCTGTCCATTAGTCATGGTTGGTTGGTTTTATACCAGTCAAAATGTTATACTTTCTTTCCCGACAGATTGATTACTAAGCTAGCACGCACAATCACACAAAGAAAAATAACACGAATACCAACTGGCACATCAATCACTCACAGTCAAACAAACTGTGTGAGTTTATTCACTTTAACTGTTGTCAAAATATTCAACATGGTGTAAAAACAAGACAAGTTCGTTTTTAAGTGTAGGCATTAAAACAGACAGTGTCAATAACACGGCATGGCTATACACAGTTGATAAGATTCAGTTACATAAACTCTTCAATGAATCAACTGGACTCTTCTCTAGTCCACTGTAAATTTGATATTAATCTTGTACAAAGACATCAGTAATATATATAATTGATAAGATTCAGTTACATAAACACTTCAATGAATCAACTGGACTCTTCTCTAGTTCATTGTTTGTTTGTTTGTTTGTTTGCTTAACGCCCAGCCGACCACGAAGGGCCATATCAGGGCGGTCTAGTCCATTGTAAATTTGATGTTAATCTTGTACAAAGACATCAGTAATATAATATATAAACACAGTTTAATTAACATAAAGTTGAGATAGAGAGAAAGGACCAAATTTGATGAAGTCATCTTTTCACATGAATGAAAATTAAGATACAATGTATCTGGAATCTGTTTCCACTTCATGCATAATCTGATTTTAAAGTTCATGTATGAGAACTTGTTGAACTTTTAAACGAATTTTGTTTGATTACTCCACTGTACAAAAGACATGACTACATGGACTAATACATGATGACAATCAAATTGTAGTGTAAATGAGTACGAGTCTTAAAGAAAAAGTTACACATCTATATGTTTTTCATGCAAAAAGTTCAATCGAAACATACATGTAGAAATAGAAATAAAACAATACGGTTTTTTTAAACAGTAAGTGAGGCTCTCTCCAAACATCATCAATGGCCTATGCTCCGCTGGGGACAAATGGCCTAAGTAAGTATAAGTCTCTCCCCAAGCTTGCCATGAGTATTTTGATTACGAATGCTCTAAAAAGTGACTTTACAGTTTCACGGGCATGCAAGATATGTGCAATTTTTACTATCATTTCAAGCAAACACAGCAAACCATCCTCACAAACAGCTGAAATACAGACAGCAGACATTCACTCTCAGTCTCACGCATTCTTGACTAGCAGATTTCTTTCTTTCTTATTTAATGAGATGGTCATGTAATAGCGACAGTTCAAGAATGAGCAGATATAACTTCTTGATGTAAAATCTCCAAGAAACTGAATGATGTTCAAAATAAATTATGTCAAACGTCTATATTTGATTAGCTTGATTTCCATAGTTACAGTAGTAAAAAATGTTATTCTGAAAAGTAACACAAACATGAAGCAAGTCTAAACAAAGGAAGCAAAAAAGAAGAAAAATAAATTGCCTGCGTTCATATAGCTGTAAGTAACTAATGACATGTCACTGGCTTTCGTTTGCAAAATACTGATTTTCAAAAGTATAATTAACATGTGTAAAAAAAAAAAAAAGGGATTATTGCGATGACTTCAACAGAATTAAAAAAACATTCATAGCATTAATAAACAATGAATGCTCAAGACAAACTAACCAAAACCAATCTGCTTCAATGAACTTTACTTGAAAATGGTGGAGTTCAAAAAGAAAGTGAAATATGTTTCAATGTCATAAGTATTTAAGTGTAACCGAGTGTCGGAACACAACAATCACCTTTGAAGGCGAAGTCCAATCAAACAGGATTGAGAATTTTAGAGCTAATTTCTTAGCCATATATTTCTTACACTAAGGCAACCAAGAACATACAAGGAGACCGCAGCAGCAAGACCCTATCACAAACAGAACTCTACAATTCACAGGTGTCAGCAACGTTGAAGAAACGTCAAGCTATAAATAGCTCGCACTCTTCAAGGCCAACAACTGCAGAGCCTGCTGTGAAGGTTGACGCAGTAGTCTCCCTGTCACATGAGCAAAATGTTTCCAACCGAAAAAAAATTGACGCAGTAGTCTCCCTGTCACATAAGCAAAATGTTTTCAACCGGAAAAAAATCAGATTTATTTAACACAAATTAAATAATCAACATACATTTGTGGGCCGTCCATTCATGAGATATCTGTCAGCACTTTACAGCATAAAGGAACAAATGAAATTTTCCTAATACATGTACTGACTCAGAAGTACAGTCATACATTTAGTAATAAAAACAAAACAGAAATCGGACAGAGTAAGTGTGGCAAAAGAAAATAAATTCAGCCTTGGCAAACTCATATCTCCTAAAATGTACACAACTGATAGCACCCTAGTGCACTTAGAAGCAATGAAAGAGAAGACTTGGCAGCAATGCATTTAATTTTTCTTCTTGGTTACCCTTAAATTGAATGACAATAAGCAAAAAGTTACGTACTCTTGCACACAAAGCATTTAATTACTCTCACTATGGTAATCCTCATTACGAAAATGTCAATCTTTGTTCGGATTTCCAAAATCTCAATATTTTGACAGAGTCGGCAGAGTCGGCAGGTATATTCACAGCATGTTTGGAAGTAAGATTCAAATTTTTTTTAACGCGTCCCCCATGTCGGCAACAAAAAGAATGCTATGATCACTGGTACCCCTGTTTTGCACTTACAGTATTCTCAAACAAACTTGGTGTATTTTCAGAAAAATGAGCGTACTCCACACAGCTGAAATTTTATCCATGATTCAAACATGCTTCACACGCGTCTGCCACATCGTTAATTAAGTTTACCTATACAATGTACATTTAAAACAAATCCTTTTTTCAATTTTTACTGACAAAAACTGTAATCATGTGTCAAAATACTGGATCGGCTTCAAGATGGGCTTGTGAATAAAAGTAGTCTAGGAATTTTTCTCGTCGTATTTTTTTCCCACTGACCGTACTGATCGTATTCTTGACAATCATGCATACAGAATATGGTGAAATCGTATGGGTTCCCAGGTCTGCTGGTAGCTTTTCCAGCAATCATAGTACATATGCATACACTATAAATATACTTCTACCCCAAAAAACATTCCATTTAATTTTCATTTCCATTACTTTATCATCCCACTGCTGGGAAATTCAGGTCGCTTCCTCCCAGTGGAAAGCTAGCAGCAACAAGGGTCGCTTCCTCCCAGTGGAAAGCTAGCAGCAACAAGGGTCGCTTCCTCCCAGTGGAAAGCTAGCAGCAACAAGGGTCGCTTCCTCCCAGTGGAAAGCTAGCAGCAACAAGGGTCGCTTCCTCCCAGTGGAGAGCTAGCAGCAAAACCTAGGTGTGTGCTTGTTTAGGTGTAATCTGATCCACCTGCATTTATGGAAGATTATGATTGAGGTATTTTGTCTGCCACTTAGTGATGACACGAGGTAGGAACATGGATACCTCTCTGAGTCTCCACATAAAATTGACCCATTTCAGGGGCAGATCCAGGGGGGGCCGGTTTCCGGAAACCCCCCCTAGCCTAAAAAAAAAATTAAAAAAAGAGAAAAAAAAGTTTGGTTTTTTTAAATGAAGAAAAACTTATGGCTCAGATTGCACCAGATTGCTCCATTTTCCTTGGGTTTTATCAACATTTTCTGGGGGGGCATGCCCCCGGACCCCCCTAGGAGCTGGCCTTTGTCTTCTAAGTGGCGGTTTGAGAAAGTAGTTGGATAATTTGTTGGCTCAGGTTACACCAGATTGGTCAATTGTCCGTGTTTTGATCCAAATTTGTCTTCTTAAATTCACTTTTTGGAAGGTGTATTAGGGGAAGTTATTTGGCTCAGATTGCACCCGTTTGCTCCATTTTCCTTGTTTTTATCAAAAAATGTTTGGGGGGGGGGGGGGGATGGTTGGTTGGTTTTTGGGGTTTAATGTCTCTTCAGCAGATGCTAGCTGCTATTCGAGACCGATGCAGTTATTTTCTTTTCCCTTCATATGGCAAGTTCTACGTTTCAGACTATTTACATTCAAATCTATCACTGTAAAAGAAGGTTCTAAAAATTAATCATTTTCACTTCTGGTACTTTAAATCTTGTAAAAAATCTTGATCTCTTTTAAAAAGTTAAAAATCTTGTCCGGGGGAACATCCCGGAAGGGGGGGGGGGGGGGGGGAGCAGGAGGTTCGAACGCTTTGCGCCCTCAAGTAAACGCTTGCGTTGTCGAATTGTCCCTAAACATTTTTTTGAAACACCCCCCTAAAAATAATGTGATGCGCCCCTGCATTTCCATCTCCGTCTTAATACTTTATTCAAGTCCAATGCTCTACCAAATGAGCTACCTTATAAACAAGTGTGTGACCAATTGAAAACATGTGGTAAGCTGGTGAATATAACATGCGAAAACAAAAAAAACAATGTCCAGAAGAACATTTTTCTTTTATGTTTTTTTGTTTTTGCAATACACCAGTACCACACATTCTTTCTCACTGTCACTATGCTTGAGATTCTTTCAGCAGAGAAGATACCCTCTCTTCAACATTTCTTGAGATCCTTAGCATAATTAGAGATAATCAAGCAACCTTAGAATTAATCAAGTGTCTGCATGTACTGCTTTGCACGGGCTGATAA
This sequence comes from Littorina saxatilis, assembly GCF_037325665.1. Taxonomy (NCBI): domain Eukaryota; kingdom Metazoa; phylum Mollusca; class Gastropoda; order Littorinimorpha; family Littorinidae; genus Littorina; species Littorina saxatilis. Next base: position 5,522,205 of record NC_090254.1, on the reverse strand, counting down.
CAGCCAGCAAAAGAAATTAAAGCATCAGCACCCCACTCAAGAGATACTGACTTAATTATCTACACAGTAATGACTTAATTATCTCTACAGTAATGACTTAATTATCTCTACAGTAATGACTTAATTATCTCTACAATAATGACTTAATTATCTCTACAGTAATGACTGAATTATCTCTACAGTAATGACTGAATTATCTCTACAGTAATGACTGAATTATCTCTACAGTATACCCTTCCTGACAGGCTGGAACTGCTTGGTGGGGTCGGGGAGAAAGTAGCGATCCCAGCTGTCCTGGAAAGCGGCGTTACGACCCCATGGCTTGGAGCGGCCGTTCCAGTGAAGCAGCTTGGCGCTCTTGATGTACTGCTTGCCGTAGATGCGTCTCACATTCCAGCCTGCAAGAGTCATTTTTACATTTTCATTTTCATTACTTTATTGTCTCATCACTGGGAAATTCCAGTACAGTGGAACCCCCCTTTTAAGACCTCGAAAAATCTGAGAAAATCAGGTCTTAACCCTTTCGCTGCCAACCAAAACTTGCGTATGTGCATTCCTGACTGCCAGGAAATATTGGAGTTCGGGGTGTAATAATTCACAAAAAATTCTACAGCAGTCCCTGCAATGTACGGCCCCCGGCGTGAGCGGACACCTGACATGTACGGACACATTTGCTCGGCACGGAGTGTTTTCCTTCTATATTTGCCCCCCCTTAAACAGACACCTGCAAAACGTAGACGCGGACACTCATTTTCGGTCCCAACAGCAGGTCATACCTCCAATGTACGGACAGACCATCGTCAAATTTTCACCACAACAAAATCGATAACAGAGCAGTCCAGCTCTTGGTACAAAGATCACAGCCGCAATGGTGTGATGACAGTCACTGATAACTTGAGTGCACGTGTACCCATCGTGTGTCTGTGTGTAACCTCTTTCATTGACAAGATACTCTTGTTTCCGCTCAGCCTTGACCAGTGAGTCGGTTGCCTAATCTATGAACCCTTCAGTTGTCTTGCTTTGTCAAAAGTCACGACACAGTCAACTGGTTTTGCTCTGAGTGAACAGTGCAGCTGGCCTCTCTGGCCACAGCCCCCAACAGTACATGGCTGGAGGGAGTGAGAGAGAGAAAGGGGGGGGGGGGGTGGAGGGTTAGCTGGCTTAACTCTGTGGGGTGTCCGGTGTCACCGCATGTCAGCAGGAAGAGCATTGGAGAGAAATAGAGAGGTGTACTCTTCCACACAATTTCCAAGCATCAGTTGTCACGGCTTGGGGTAGGCATTAGTGAGGGAGAGTGGGAGCTGTGTTATGTACAGTGTATTTCCGACTGAAGAGTGAAAAGTCACTGCCATGCCACATGATCGGCATGCAGTCAATAAAGCCAGACAAGAAACAAATAAATTACTTGATTATGACATGCAGCTCTATCTGCTGCTATTTATTCAAACTGGTTTTCAAGCTTATTCTTGCAAAGCATCTGCACACGCTCCTCTGTGCTGTGTTTGTGTGGCTGCTTTCGTATGTCAGTGCATGGTGAGTGTGTTCACTGCCTTGAGGATTTATTTTATCTCTTCTTTTCAACACTTTTCATACAAATCCTTTTTACAGAACGTTTAAAGAAGTATTAGGAGTTTATTGTTTAGTAGCCACAAGAAGTGATTAGCATAGACTCAATCCTGTTGTTTGTGTGTCTCTGTGTGAGTGTATGGGGGAGGGGGTGGTGTGGTCACCCCTCCCGTGACCGGACACCTGCAATGTACGGACAGTTTTGCTATGGCCCAAGGGTGTCCGTTCATGAGAGGGACTGCTGTAGCTCCAAACTGGCAGTAGGTAGGTAAGTAAAACCTATGTTATTTTGAAGGGAAATTGAACCAAGAATCTTTTTTTAGTGTCTAATTATGACAATGATAATTAGTTTGGCTTATAATGATGTTTAAATATGAACTTTTGAAAAATCAGTCCGGCGCATCTTCCGGTGCCTGTGGATCAAACACAGGTGGCTGTTTTGCTGCTCCAAGAAAGGATTATAATCACTGTCATCTACCTGTTTCCAACGAATCGTCCGAAAGAAGATCTCCCACTTCCCCTGTCAGTATCCATAATCATTTGCACCGCCTGTAGCGTTAGTCCGGCTTTGTTTTTCCCTACTACGGCCCGGTCGACTGTCACCGTTAGCCATTTTGACGAGTCAAGATTTCTCTCCCCTACCATGTCGCCAAGGCCGAAAATAGCCTTCAGACGCAAAACCGCGTCACCATTTATGTTTATTCATGAGAATGAGGTATCCTACTAAGCCATTGGCTGCTATTTTTGTGTCAGCAGTGACATAGCATTTCTGGAAAATCCCGGAACGGAGAGGACGGGTTAACCCGTCCTAAGGCGCTGCGGCTGCACAAGCGCAGGACGGGTATACCCGCCCTAAGGCAGGCAAGTGGTTAAAAAGGAGTCTTAAAATGGGGGTAAATTTACAGAGGTTATGAACAGAGAGTCTGAGAAAACAGGGTCTTAAAAGGGAGGGAGTCTTAAAAGTGTTTTTTTTACTGTATTTTAAACTTATATCTCACAGGTTACACAACAAAAAGGAACCTCAGTGATTTACATTTTAAACTTTTTCATTTTCATCACTTTATTGTCCCATCGCTGGGAAATTTGGGTCGCTTCCTCCTAGAGGAAAGCTAGCAGCACCAGAGTCGCGCTACCCAGGTATTTGCGTGTTTAGGTGTAATCAGCCACCTGCACTTATGGCAGAATGACCGAGGTCTTTTACGTGCCACTGTGGCGACACCGGGGGTGGGACATGGATACCAGTCAGCACATACAGTGACCCGTGTCCGTCCCGGCCTGGATTCGAACCTACAACCCTAGGATCACAAGTCCAGTGCTCTACCAACTGAGCTACCAGGCCCCCGGGGGAGTTGAGATTTGTTATCAACAACCAGGACATATGGAGTTTCCTTGTTTCTTCACATTTGGTTTCATTCCTCCCTTCAGCCTGGTGCATGATAATAATTTCACATTGGAGACTAATGCGTTTTGATTTCAGTGTTGACACATCAGCAAAGTATTCAGTGACCTCAGTTAAGTTCAATTCAATTCAATTGAAAACAACTTTTTTATTTGAATGTGGTACAAACAGAAATAATATGTCTTTAAAGTTTAAATTTCAGTTTTCTGATGTTTTGTTTGATTCCTCACTTCAGCTGTTTAGTTCATGGACACTTTCTCATCATGTTTGAGATATACACATTACTACTGTTTAATTCTGATGATTGTAAACCACATTACGACTCTTTTCTCTGTGATAAAAAGTGGACGAAAAAAGGTGCAAGACTTCATGTGACAAACATACCCAGGAAGTGAACATGCCACAGTTGATCCATTGGAGTGTACTTCTTGTAGAAGACCAGCATCATTGGGGGCTGTGAACCACCCCCTCCTCTCTCATTCCCATACAGCTCTTCTCTGTAGAAATTAAAATTAATAATAACACATGGAATTTATAGGGTCACATTTTTATCCTGACATCACATTTTAACTATACTTACGGAATAAAATAACTTAACATGTTTTAAAATTTAATATCTCAAAATCGGAAAAAGTTGCAGGAGAGCGGGGTGGTACGATCATAGAACCATCAATTCCTGAGAAGAGGAAAAAAAACGGAATGTTCTCGGTTGCTTAGTTTTTTCACAATTGGTCCTCAAAGACGCATGGTGTCATTTTGGAGTTTACTAGACTGACGCCTAAGCTTGCCGACGCTGCCGACAGCCAGTGCACGCTGTGTGTGCTGTAAACAGGTAGGCCTGCACTCTTTGACTCTCGGGGCACGTCTACCCGTACTTGAAACCTGCAAAAGGTCTGCTGCTGATCCACGAATATTGCATGAAAGTACTGCCTTTGGTTTGTCCGTTTGTTTGTGAGTGAGAACAACTCACTAAAATGTTTCTTTCTCTTTGCCCAAAACTGTCCACTCTGTCTTTCACCATGCCACGAACGTGTGTGAACGATAGACTCGTCGCAATAGGGATGTTGAGAGGAGGGATGACTTATACTGATGTTGCTAGGAGATTCGGAGTGACCAGGCAATCAGTGCACGCACAGCGCTGTCAAACACACAGTGCTAAGTTTGTAAACTCCAAAATGACACCATGCGTCTTTGAGCTCAAATTGCAAAAAAACGGAACAAGCCAGACTATTCCGGTTTTTTGCCCATAATGAGCAATTGAACAAGCTTTACGTTGGTACAAAAATCATTCCTGTAACTTTTTCCGATTTTGAGATATTAAATGTTAAACAATGTTAAGTTATTTTATTCCGTGAGTATACAATACATTTAAAAATGCCTTAGGTAAAATGTATGTCTTTTCTTTTCTAACTTGCAAATGAACAAGCACACACACACACACACACACACACACACACACATACACACACACACTCTGCACACGGCACGCACACACACACGGACAACACACACACACACACACACACACACACACACACACACACACAGTGACACACACTCTGCACACACACTCTGCACACACACACACAAACATTACACACACACACTAATGCACAAAATATGCCAGCAGACAGTCACATGCACAAACATACACACACAATTTACATACACACACAAACATACACATACAAATGTAACGTTAATTTCTTAAACCCCCCCATCAGATGCCAACATTTACCAAATTTACCCCCATTTTAAGACTCCCTCCTTTCTAAGACCTGATTTTCTCAGACTTTGGTAGGTCTTAAAACTCCTGGGAGGCTCTTTGTTGTTTGTCATCAGCTTTGTTTTTTCTGCGCTGTTCTCCAAACTCACGTGACCTCCAGCTATAAGCACGCTGAGATCGAGCAATCACTGCAGGCCAACTATCATTGCTGTAATGAATGTTTATAATCTCTAATAAGCATATTTTTGTAAGAAAACCGGATGGCATCCAGCACTGCATAACTCTTATACACATCAGTTACATCATTTACTGCAATGTCTTGTTTTTCACTATAAAAAGTGAACTGCACATTATGGTGTGCCTCATTGTCAGGTGCAAATTAACTCCTTCACAGCGCAACCAAATATTGAGTTATTTCCAGAAAACATCTATAGCGGTACCGGTACCTGCGATGTGTGCATGGACCCTCCCATGAGAGGACACCTCCCTTAAAAGGACACCTTCTCTTGTCCCTTTTTATATTATCTCTACCGAAGTATACCTGTCATGAAAGGCCACCTGTAATGTAGGGACACTTGTGGCTGGTTTGTTTGTTTGTTCGTTCACGGGCTGAAACTCCCACGGCTTTTACGTGTATGAACGTTTTTACCCCGCCATTTAGGCAGCCATACGCCGCTTTCGGAGGAAGCATGCTGGGTATTTTCGTGTTTCTATAACCCACCGAACTCTGACATGGATTACAGGATCTTTTTCGTGCGCACTTGGTCTTGTGCTTGCGTGTACACATGGGGGTGTTCGGACACCGAGAAGAGTCTGCACACAAAGTTGACTCTGAGAAATAAATCTCTCGCCGAACGTGGGGACAAACTCACGCTGACAGCGGCCAACTGGATACAAATCCAGCGCGCTACCGACTGAGCTACATCCCCGCCCACTTTTGGCTGGTCACAAGGGTGTCCTTTCATCGCTCTAAATTGTCTAAATACTGTACCCACATACTCACTTAGTGTTAAGTTCCAGCCAGTGCTCTAGCTGGTGGGTGATGTTGTGTTTGCGCCAGTCGGTGAGATTGGTGACGAAGACGCCTGTGTTAAAGGAACAGGCCGTGGGCTTTATGTTGAGCTCCATGAAGTGCTTGTTCTTCAGGTCAAAGAAGTCTGCATACACATTCTACAAAAAGAAAAAGATGCTCAAAATGATGAGGGAAAATCAGTTTTTTAAATATCAACAAATATGCTCACAGTACTTTTAGGAATGTAGTAACAACAAATGTTGTGTTGCAAAATGATAATTTGCTTAAGCCCTTTTCAGCTAACTTTTTAAATTAAAAAGATTTTTTATTACAGAATGACTGAGGTCTTTTACGTGCCACAGTGGTGACACAGGGGCGGAAGATGGATACCGTCTCCACATACAGTTGACCCGTGTCTGTCCCAGCCCGGATTCGAACCTGCGACCCTTAGAATCACAAGTCTACTGCTCCACCAACTGAGCTAGCAACCATATGGTCAAAATGATGCCTGGAGCTATGGACACAAACATATCTGACCAGTCTCGCTGGGAAGATCCGACCTATAACTGTGCGTGCCATGCAGTCATAATGCCAATCCATTAAGTTTGAAGGAAAACGTGTTAAGATAGCACAGGAAAGCGTTTATGCATCAGTTACATGCCCCCATCACACAGCTCTACGTCCTTAGGCCCCCGTCACACAGCTCTACGTCCTTAGGCCCCCATCACACAGCTCTTACGTCCTAAGGCCCCCAATCACACGGATCTACGTCCTTAGGAAGACCATGCCGATCACTTCGATATGAAAAAGTGATCAAATCAGGGCATATCGCCGTCAAAATTCAGCACATGGCAAATAAAAAAACCAAACTGCATCAAGACTATAGTGCGCCACGAGCTAGGCTTGTTTTGCACAGTTCAAAATAAGCGTAGGGAAAGCGTGCAGCTTCCCGACCTAGCAGATCCCACCCCGACCAAACCACGCTCATGGAGATCCTCCCACGTTTGGCGACATGCACTCGGACACTTCTCCATCGTAGATGTGCGGCGTCTATGTGTGACTTGGGTTTAACTCATTGTCTCCTAGGTACGGATATATCCGTACCCACTCATATGGCTCTATCTGACCTGGTATGGATATATCCGTACACACAGTCACTTCAGTCGCAAATCCTTATCCTACACATCAGGAACCAGCACGGTTGTAGATTTTTGTTAAGTGTCAAATTTGATGGATATATACTGTTATTCTAATTTAATGTGAATGGATCTGTGATATGATATTATGTACCTCAACGATAGCATGACAAGGAAGTTCTTCCTAATTCAAGCCAGACTAGACAATTATATAATATGAATCATAAAGAATAATATATTAACATACACATTATAAATAATCCATACAGAAAGGAACTTATATTGTTCAATAACCCATAGAAGAAACATTAATTACCATCTTTACGCAATGTGATGTGTTATGTAAAATGATTTTAAGCAACTGCCAACTTGAATAATAACAAAAATCAGCTCTTAATAGATACTGTTCAGAAATAACTGTCAGGTGTGTGTATGGGTTCTGAACATTAAGTAAATACTCTTGCTTTAAGGGAGTCAAAGTTTCACACGTGACATCATTGGCCTATGTTATCATATAGCGAGCGGTTTGTGATGACTGAAACACGTGGACAAGAAGCATGTGCAAAAAGCAAGACTAATATATTCACTCTTTAACAACTCATACAATTCTCCAACAGAGGCATTCCTGGAATTGTCTATTAATACAACAGCAAAAATCCTGCCCAGACAGGAACCTATCAATGCAATAAATCTTTTAAACTGAAATCATTAAGTACATTATGATGTATTACCAAAGATAAAATCGGTAAAGAAGTCGGTAAATGCATGAATGAAGATCACAAGGAAATAACTCCAGGGATAATTCACTTAACCCAGATTCAAAGTCATAAACAGATCACAAGGAAATAACGGGGATAATTCACTTAACCCAGATTCAAAGTCATAAACAACTGAACATGCAGACATCATATCATCATGAGTATACGAACCAAAGATTCAAAACACATGGGCTGCCACTGTTGCAAGACTGATTGATAGACTTCTTCATTTGCACTATTAATACATTAATTACATGTACTTACTAATTTATTTCTTAATAAGATGTTCATCTCCAGAATTACATCTATGAATGAATAATGCAACTACTGTTAAAAATTTACACAACTTTTATTCACTCTTTAACAATTAATCCATACGAACTCAACAGAGCCTTTTTTGGAATTGTCAATTAATTAATACAAGAGCAAAATCCTGCGAAAACAGGAAACTATCAATGCAATAAATGATTCTTTTTTTAACATCCTTTTAGTGCCATACCCCTGTTCCCCGTGTTCACAGTTAAGTGTATTTAACAGGCATGGGAATTGAAAGAAGTGAAAAAGGCTGAAAATATGTAAGTAATAGCTAAGTCGATGGCGCGAATCGCCTTGCCTTACTAGGGGGATCCGGGGGCATGCCCCCCCCCCCCCCCCCCGGAAATTGTTTCTCTCCTAAGAACCCAAATGGTGCAATTTGGTGTCATCTGAGCTCCAAGTTTGCCATTAAATTCAGTTTTTAGAACCATTTTTGCCTCCCCCATTTATTTTTTCGGCGGACACTTTTGCTTTTTCGGTGGAACAAAAAAATATTTCGGCGGAAATTTGCCTTTCGGCGGACAATTCCCATGCCTGGTATTAATCAAGGACATGTGAAGACTGGGAAAAGCAAAATAAAGCTGGTCTGGGAATGTGTAGTGGCGCTATAAACATGTTATCTGGTCTGGGAATGTGTAGTGGCGCTATAAACATGTTATCTGGTCTGGGAATGTGTAGTGGCGCTATAAACATGTTATCTGGTCTGGGAATGTGTAGTGGCGCTATAAACATGTTATCTGGTCTGGGAATGTGTAGTGGCGCTATAAACATGTTATCTGGTCTGGGAATGTGTAGTGGCGCTATAAACATGTTATCTGGTCTGGGAATGTGTAGTGGCGCTATAAACATGTTATCTGGTCTGGGAATGTGTAGTGGCGCTATAAACATGTTATCTGGTCTGGGAATGTGTAGTGGCGCTATAAACATGTTATCTGGTCTGGGAATGTGTAGTGGCGCTATAAACATGTTATCTGGTCTGGGAATGTGTAGTGGCGCTATAAACATGTTATCTGGTCTGGGAATGTGTAGTGGCGCTATAAACATGTTATCTGGTCTGGGAATGTGTAGTGGCGCTATAAACATGTTATCTGGTCTGGGAATGTGTAGTGGCGCTATAAACATGTTATCTGGTCTGGGAATGTGTAGTGGCGCTATAAACATGTTATCTGGTCTGGGAATGTGTAGTGGCGCTATAAACATGTTATCTGGTCTGGGAATGTGTAGTGGCGCTATAAACATGTTATCAATACAGTGGAACCCATCTTTTACAACCTCCAAAATCTGAGAAAAACAAGGTCTTGAAAAGGTGGGAGTCTTAAAATGGTGGTCATTTAACAAAGGTTATGAACAGAAAGTCTGAGAAAGCAAGGTCTCCAAAAGGGGGATTCCACTGTACATATGTTGAAAACAGACACCCACACTTGAAGTTGAAAGAAACACAGAACCAGGGATGGCCAAATTGTCCGCCCGGTCGCCAGGGGCGAGTAAAAAATTCGCAGGGCTAGTAGAAACCGCCTGGCAACTCGCCGGCTGGCCAATGAAATTTCTGGTCAAATGCGACCATTTTGGTTGTACATGTAATATCGAGTTGTAAAGCCATTAAACACCGCAGATCAACTGTGGTATGTACCGAGCCAGCGACATTTCCCTGCAGAACTGATAGACACCCACAGGCTTGAGGAGAAATAAAACATTTGAAACTGAAAGTGCACCACACACCACTGGTGTTCTCTGCAGTACTCCAATATACATACCGACCACTGTCGTTCAAGAATATTTAAGAGACTGTTGCCAAGAAGAACAAACAACCATGCATTACGAAGTTCTAATATTTGTAAATGTTTAATATTTAATTAGAATGCAAAATGCAAAAATACATGCAAAATATTCACAAAATATTAAGAAGAAACCAGTTTATATCAAATACCCTGAAATTACAAAAAAATTCATCTGAAGACTTAATTTCATTAAGAATTCATGTAATACAAATCACAAAACAACCAAACCTTAACTAACACAGACAAAATAACAACAACAAAAACAACAACACCTCAGACAAAACAACAACAACAACAACAACAACAAAAGGGTCACAACTGCGACCACTAGCTGGGCCCTACAGACAGGAATATTCAAAGTCTTTTAATTCTTAAGCATCTTTTTATATTTAGTCAAGTTTTGACTAAATATTTTAACATCGAGGGGGAATCGAAACGAGGGTCGTGGTGTATGTGTGTGCGTGTGTGCGTGCGTGTAGAGCGATTCAGACCAAACTACTGGACCGATCTTTATGAAATTTGACATGAGAGTTCCTGGGTATGATATCCCCGAACGTTTTTTTCATTTGTTTGATAAATGTCTTTGATGACGTCATATCCGCCTTTTCGTGAAAGTTGAGGCGGCACTGTCACGCCCTCATTTTTCAACCAAATTGGTTGAAATTTTGGTCAAGTAATCTTCGACGAAGCCCGGACTTCGGTATTGCATTTCAGCTTGGTGGCTTAAAAATTAATTAATGACTTGGTCATTAAAAATCTGAAAATTGTAAAAAAAAATAAAAATTTATCAAACGATCCAAATTTACGTTTATCTTATTTTCCATCATTTGCTGATTCCAAAAACATATAAATATGTTATATTCGGATTAAAAACAAGCTCTGAAAATTAAATATATAAAAATTATTATCAAAATTAAATTGTCCAAATCAATTTAAAAACACTTTCATCTTATTCCTTGTCGGTTCCCGATTCCAAAAACATATAGATATGATATGTTTGGATTAAAAACACGCTCAGAAAGTTAAAACAAAGAGAGGTACAGAAAAGCGTGCTATCCTTCTTAGCGCAACTACTACCCCGCTCTTCTTGTCAATTTCACTGCCTTTGCCATGAGCGGTGGACTGACGATGCTACGAGTATACGGTCTTGCTGAAAAATGGCATTGCGTTCAGTTTCATTCTGTGAGTTCGACAGCTACTTGACTAAATATTGTATTTTCGCCTTACGCGACTTGTTTTTTTTTTACACTAGCTTTCACACAGAGTCATACAAACGAAATAAAAGCAGGCAACTCATACATATATTTATAAGGACATGCACAGATAGTAAAAAAGCTCAATTTACATACAGAAAAAAACAGCTGCATAAACGAAAGTTGATCATGCAGGTAAAAGCATATAAAACTAAAAGTAAAAGTGTTTGGCAATTAACCCCAGAGAACATAATACAACTCGGTGATATTTATATATTTGTCTGAGGAGAGTTAATACATTTTATAATTACCGTTAAGGCAATATCTGTTTCAAATGTTCAGTGATTATAAATAATATATCATATTATGCCATTTCTGTTCATCCACAAACAGTCAGACTGTGATGGTTCTCTGTCTCTCTCTCTCTCTGTCTCTCTCTCTCTCTGTCTCTCTCTCCTCTCTCTCTCTCTCTCTGTCTCTCTGTCTCTCTCTGTCTCTCTCTCTCTGTCTCTCTCTGTCTCCCTCTCTCTGTCTCCCTCTCTCTCTCTCTCTCTCTCTCACACACTCTTTCTTTGCCTCTCCCTAAACACATGTAAACACAATGTCTCTCACCATTCTTCACCTTCCTTCACATCATGTCCCCGACATACTCTCACCCCCCCCCCCCCCCCCCCCACACTCACACACACACAGAGCCTACTGCTGAGGACAGTGGCATTATAACCTGGCACGATAAGAATAATATCATACACCGTATCATAAGTTTTATAGTTACGTACCTGCAAGAGCGTGATGCGCTTGTTCACGCCCATACAGTCCTCAGAGAAGGAAGCTAAGGTGCCCGGGTGCATTTTCATATCGTACAGGTGTTTGACATCACCTGTATCGAGATGAAAGACAACATCACAGAAAAGAATAAAAGTACATATTATACTGTACAGCTTCATCATACAGAAAGAGGAAAAATTAAGTTGACAGATACAAAATTACAAAGTCGCCCAAATTTGCACACAAATTAAAAATTAAAAAAAAACAACAACCCAGGAATGACAGTTATTACTAATTTACACTAATTGTTGCAATAAAATATGATATGTGATTTGCTTTTCTCTGGGAAAGGAACTGAACTCATTGAAATTTTTTTTGACCGTTGACATGAACTGTATTATTTTTCTCTTTCTCTCTCTCCCTAGTATCTCCCTGACTCTCTCTAGTATCTCTCTCTCTCTCTAGTCTTTCTCTCTCTCTCTAGTCTCTCTCTCTCTCTCTCTCTCTCTCTCTAGCTAGTCTCTCTCTCTAGTCTCTATCTCTTTCTCGACAGTCCCTCCCTCTCTCTCTCTCTCCGATGTCCCTCTATGTCTCTGTCTTTTACCGTACTTTTCGGGTGACAAGGCGCTTCATTATACAAGACGCACCCCCTTTATTTAAAAAAAAAATTGTAATCCAGTCACCCATTGGACGCAGGGGGCAGATAGGGCGCACCAAAATGACCCAGTTTTTGCCATGAGAGGTGGTTCCCCTGTTATATCTGAGAGAGGAAACACTTCCTGCACCGGGGTCAGCGACCGGTCAGTGACCGACTTTAATTGAGTGAAAATATGTGTGCTCTGTGTGTGCGGCCAGATCAAAGGCATTGTGATAGCTGGGTGGCCTTGTTTATAGACACGACCTTCTTCCCAGGGGTCAATGACCCAGTTTTTGCCATGAGAGGTGGTTCTCCTGTCATATCTGAGAGAGGAAACACTTCCTGCACCGGGGTCAGTGACCGAGTTTAACAGAGTGGAAATCTGTGTGTGCGGCCAGATCAAAGGCAGGGCAGTACCTAGTAGCTGAAACATGCATTATCACAAGTTGTTTGACTGGTACTCAAGCGGTCTCTTTGATTTTTTTCGTATTTCATACACGGATTAGGCGCTTCGTTATACAAGACGCAGGGGTCGAACTCGAGGAAAAAAGTCGCGCCTTATGACCCGGAAAGTACGGTAATTCCTTCTTTTTACCTTGAACAATGCAGTCGTCATCAATGTAGACCACACGACCCTCAATGTTGGGGAAAAGCTTAGGCAGGTAGTAGCGTGCGTAGTTCAGCTGTGAACATAAACAAAATAAATAATTACGGTTTCTGCATGGGCACAACATATCACTATTCTTAATCAGTTCATGACACTTTTTTTTTTTAAATTCTAAACTTATATCTGCATGGTTACAACACAACACAAACAAACCTCAGTGATTTAACCTTTACAATTTTTCCTTTTCATAACTTTCTTGTCCCATTATTGGGAAACTCTGGTCACTTCATCCCAGTGGAAAGCTAGCAACAACAGAGTCGCGCTACCCAGATGTGTGTGTGTTTAGGTGTTAAATCAGCCACCTGCACTTACGGCATGCAGGATGACCAAGGTCTTTTACGTGCCACAGTTGTGACATGGGGATGGAACATGGATACCATCTCTGAGTCTGCACATAAAGTTGACCCGTGTCTGTCCCCGCCCGGATTGGAACCCGGGACCCTAGGATCACAAGTTGAGTGCTCTACCCACTGATCGAGCTACCCGGGACCCTAGGATCACACGTCCAGTACTCTACCCACTGAGCTACCCGGGACCCTAGGATCACAAGTCCAGTACTCTACCCACTGAGCTACCCGGGACCCTAGGATCACAAGTCCAGTACTCTACCATCTGAGCTACCCGGGACCCTAGGATCACAAGTCCAGTACTCTACCCACTGAGCTACCCGGGACCCTAGGATCACAAGTCCAGTACTCTACCAACTGAGCTACCCGGGACCCTAGGATCACAAGTCCAGTACTCTACCACCTGAGCTACCCGGGACCCTAGGATCACAAGTCCAGTACTCTACCAACTGAGCTACCAGGGACACTAGGATCACAAGTCCAGTACTCTACCCACTGAGCTACCAGGGACCCTAGGATCACAAGTCCAGTGCTCTACCCACTGAGCTACCCGGGACCCTAGGATCACAAGTCCAGTACTCTACCCGGGACCCTAGGATCACAAGTCCAGTACTCTACCCACTGAGCTACCCGGGACCCTAGGATCACAAGTCCAGTGCTCTACCACCTGAGCTACCCGGGACCCGAAGATCACAAGTCCGGTACTCTACCAACTGAGCTACCAGGGACACTAGGATCACAAGTCCAGTACTCTACCCACTGAGCTACTAGGGACCCTAGGATCACAAGTCCAGTGCTCTACCCACTGAGCTACCAGGGACCCTAGGATCACAAGTCCAGTACTCTACCCGGGACCCTAGGATCACAAGTCCAGTACTCTACCCACTGAGCTACCCGGGACCCTAGGATCACAAGTCCAGTGCTCTACCAACTGAGCTACCCGGGACCCTAGGATCACAAGTCCAGTGCTCTACCAACTGAGCTACCCGGGACCCTAGGATCACAAGTCCAGTGCTCTACCCACTGAGCTACCAGGGACCCTAGGATCACAAGTCCAGTACTCTACCAACTGAGCTACCCGGGACCCTAGGATCTCAAGTCCAGTACTCTACCAACTGAGCAACCCGGGACCCTAGGGTCACAAGTCCAGTACTCTACCAACTGAGCTACCAGGGACCCTAGGATCACAAGTCCAGTACTCTACCAACTGAGCTACCCGGGACCCTAGGATCACAAGTCCAGTACTCTACCAACTGAGCTACCCGGGACCCTAGGATCACAAGTCCAGTACTCTACCAACTGAGCTACCAGGCTCCATAAGTCACAAGAATAAGCATATCTGTACATTAGCTATAAGCAGGATCGATATCATATTTTTTTAAAACAATATAATATCAATAACGTTATTATTAAGTATTAACACAGACCAGTTTGTCCACTAGTGTTTTTATATATATTGCAAACTGCTTGTGTTGAACCACTAAATATTGATTGTTTGACAGAATATCCCATCCCATGTTCATGTCACTCCCGCAAACCCCCTTTCCTTCTCTCACCTTCCAGACTACTTCAAAATCTAAGTTTATTCAACAACAAAATGCACGCCTTACCATACAGACTGGAATAAAATACATGTAAGTTTAAACTCTACAACTGGGGCGGGGATGTAGCTCAGTCGGTAGCGCGCTGGATTTGTATCCAGTTGGCCGCTGTCAGCGTGAGTTCGTCCCCACGTTCGGCGAGAGATTTATTTCTCAGAGTCAACTTTGTGTGCAGACTCTCCTCGGTGTCCGAACACCCCCGTGTGTACACGCAAGCACAAGACCAAGTGCGCACGAAAAAGATCCTGTAATCCATGTCAGAGTTCGGTGGGTTATAGAAACACGAAAATACCCAGCATGCTTCCTCCGAAAACGGCGTATGGCTGCCTAAATGGCGGGGTAAAAAACGGTCATACACGTAAAATTCCACTCGTGCAAAAAACACGAGTGTATGTGGGAGTTTCAGCCCACGAACGCAGAAGAAGAACTCTACAACTCACAGGGTTTGCCAACTCTTCTCGGCCGCCTCTGACTTTAATCTTTCCTTCCACCCACTCCACGGGGAATTCCTTGATCTCGTAGTTGATGCTTTGCAGCTTGCTCTTCATTAGCCACGTCCTGCACACAGATCACAGCTGTTACCTGGACAAATCTACTTATCACTTATAAATCCTCACCAGGGATGGCCAAATCTCACAATTTTAATTCGCCAGTCGGGCGAGTAACTTAAAACAATTCACTAGCCCGGAAAAAATTGTGCTGGTCCGGTACATATATATATATACAACTGATCTGCAATGTTTATATGGCTAATAACTCGATATTACAACCAACAGTTTTGCATTTGACCAGACATTGGCCAGCCGGGCGAGTTGCCAGGCAGTTTCTACTAGCCCGACAGATTTGTTACTCGCCCCTGGCGATTGAGAGCTCTCTTCAAGATACATGCAATTATACAAGACAAGTATATATATATATATATATATTTGCTGAAATTAAACAACCTTGAACCAAAGCAATTCAAGTCTCTAAAAGTAGTTTGCTTTCCTGTTCACATTCCTCCCTCCACTGCATTCACTGAACCCATGAAACAAGCATGAACACAATTTGGAGTAAACACACACACACACACACACATACACCTACTCTTTTATATATCAATAACTCAAATGTACAGCAAGAAAGAAAAACACAGACAAAAACAAAAACATGTGTGTTAGTCGTACAAACGTAGTTATCCATAAAGAAAGTTGAGCCCTTACTTGAGATGCTCACTGGAGGCTTTGTCAGTGATCAGATGAAAAAAGACCAGGGATTTTGTGTTGGAGACAATACTGTTGATGAGAGCGATCATTCCACCCAACGTGTTGCTGTCAGACGCAATCACAACATGCACCGCCTCCTCTGTTCCCTTTGATGCATGTTCCAATGAGGCATTCCCAATCCCAAGGTTCAAGAATTTGCCCAGGGCATCTTTTAGCCTTGCATCTGTTCAGAAACATAAACAGGAAAAGGTTATAAAATATACAAATAGATTATATTCATGAATGCTAATAAAAATGTAGTCAAGAAATGTACATTTATTTCAAAATAAAACACAAGTGGCATGCATACAAAAACAAAGATTAAGGGTTATTTTCGTGTTTCTATAACCCACCGAACTCTGACATGAATTACAGGATCTTTTTCGTGCGCACTTGGTCTTGTGCTTGCGTGTGCACACGGGGGTGTTCGGACACCGAGGAGAGTCTGCACACAAAGTTGACTCTGAGAAATAATTCTCTCGCCGAACGTGGGGACGAACTCACGCTGACAGCGGCCAACTGGATACAAATCCAGCGCGCTACCGACTGAGCTATATCCCCGCCCATTTGTGCGAAGTTAAATTTAAAACATATCAATATCACAGCTGAACTGAAAATGAGATCAGATTTCATAAACGTCAACTCATGTTGCAAATCAGTCATCATCCCCAAGCTCTCCTCCATCCACCCCACTGCCTTAATACCGTCATACATCAAGACAAGACAAAAATGTTACGGAGTGGCTCGGGAACCGACATGTCGATCCGCTCCGTATAGCCCCCAGCATTGCCTGTCACCGGTATCTCACAAAATAGTCATTGCTAGTTTTTCCTATCGTGGCAGGTATCTCTCCTTAGCTCAGATGTTAAAGAGGTGTGCTAATTGGTTTTTGTGAGGCGTTGGTATGAGCCTTGCCGTGTTATTTTTTTATTAAAAAAAAAAGCGTTTAAATTTTGTTGGTCCTTCTTAACTCTCCTTTCTTTTATTTTGCTCTATTCTTCTTTATTCCAAAGCATTTCGGTGATCCAACAGACATTGAAACAACAAAGCTCAGGAGTCACTGATTCGGCATTTATTGCTTCCGCAAACCAAGCAACATGAATCATTGGTTCCGAGGCTAGAAGCAGCATTAGTTTACAAAATGCAGCACAAAAATCATTAACAATAATAACAATTGGAAACAAAAAAACAAAAAACAAAATCATTTCAGTTATGGCAAAACATAAGTCTGCTTCATATCGAGTAACTTCGACCTATGTCTCTGCTTCAACAGAATCTCTGATGAAGGGCATCGTCTCGCTACGGTCAGTCGCTCATCTCAGTGATCACGCTGTTGTCGAAATACAAGTCTTTCTGTCAGTCTAAAACTGATCTCCATTAACCTTTCTTACGAAAAGTAAAGACCAACGTTTTTCAATTGAACTTTAGAAGAAAATCTATAATGAACGAACCATCGGACCTCGAAAAACAAAGGTAGCTTTTGGAGAGTGCCGGTGTCACGAAATTTTCTTTCGCCGAAATATTTTTTCTCCCCCACCAACACGTTTCACTCATTTTTGTACCAAAAACAATTCTTATGCAAAACCATCCTCTGACTACGGGTTAGGGGTAAGTTTGGGAATGGGTTAGGTATGTAAACAGTTTTAAAATGCGTCACTTTCTGGCGATGTTTGTGAACAAAGATTTCGGGTATGTCTTAATACCGAATTCCAACAAACATCGCCAAAAATTGACGCATTTTAAAACTGTTTACATACCTAACCCATTCCCAAACTTACCCCTAACCCGAAGTCAGAGGATGGTTTTGCATAAGAATTGTTTTTGGTACAAAAATGAGTGAAACGTGTTGGTGGGGGAGAAAAAATATTTCGGCGAAAGAAAATTTCGTGACACCGGTCCCCGACCCTGGGGGCTCCGGAACTGACTCGCCGGTTCTCCAGCCATGGCCAAAATGTTTTTATCGAGGGTAAATTAAATAAGCTGATACTAAGCAAGTATGCATGCTTTTAAAATTTTTTTAGACATCCACACCATGTCCTCAGAGAGAGATCGAGAGAGAGAGAGAGAGTATCCAGGTTTCCCAATTGCTTCGTTTCCGGCCGATTTATGTGGAGCACGTACGTGATGCGCACAAAAAATATTGGCGGTCTAGAAGTGTCGTCTGCGCAATGATCCCGGTGGCTTTCTTGACCGCCAAGGACGACCACGCACGTTGTGAGACGTCATTCGTTAGACCTCAATACTGGCTGCTGTTGCATTTGAGTTTTGCATAGCTTTACCTTTTTCGTCTGCAGCAGCTTTGTTGCGCAGGTGCAAGAAGTCGGGAACGATGCCTGGAAGCCAGATATAGCTCAGTGTTCCAATCCACACCACCAACAGCACCAGCAGAACTGAAAAGAGAAGAGAGTCTCGTGTTACAACATACATTGTTGTATTTCTGCAAGTTGATCGACAGCGAGTTTGTTTTCACTTTTAGTTTGCAAAGAAAGACGAAAGCGTGTCAACATGACGACTCTATTAAAGTATTCGACCTAAGATTACCTTTCTTGACGTTAGAGACAACCATTGTGCTCAAAATCCGTGACCTTATCAAAAAAAGGACCGTGTAACAAAGATAAGTTTACATCAGTTACAGACGACACGTAGACAGCCTGGAGGCAGACATCTTTAAAATGCCCGTATGAAAACAATACGAGAGTCACCCCCCTTGTTGTGAAAAGTGTCATGGCTGCCTCCATGTAGAATCACGTTTTCCAGTTTTGCCATTGAGGTGCAAGTAATCGTTGCAAAAGAAGACGACAAAAATGGATCTCTACACAGAAGCAGCAGCTGTGTTGGAAAAGTTTGAAAACAAGCAAGGATCTGTGAAAAGCTTAGTATTCGCCACAAATTACCGGGTTTGTAAAACAACCATTCGTGTATTGGTAGAGGCTACTGTTACGCCTTTTTCAAGTCGTAATTCGACTCAGAAATTCTATAGTTACGGCATGACGTCATTTTACTGTCGTAACCCGCTCACTGCAGGCTTCGGTTACACCTTTTCCACGAGTCGTAGAGTCACTCGGCCATACTTTGATTACGGCGCGGCGTGATCCTACCCGGACATTCTCTAGTTACGACATGACGCCATTTTACTGTCGTAACACGCTCACTAGAGGCTTCGGTTACACCTTTTCCACGTCATAGAGTCAGTCGGCCATACTTTGATTACGGCGCGGCGTGATCCCACATATCACTACAGGGACATGCGGCAGTTACGGCATGACGCCATTTTACTGTCGTAGCCTGCAGGCCTACTGTGTAACCCGTGACCATTTTGAAGGGTAGGCCACTCACCTGTACGTTATCATTTGTATAACGATTTGTGCAATAATGCATCCTTTGAACACTTGGGGGGGGGGGGGGGGGGGGGGGGGGGGGGGGGGGGGGTAGGAGAGAGAGAGATGGATGGATCACCAAGAGAGAAAGAGAGAGAGGGAGGTGGGAGAGCGTCTGCAGGGTTCGCGACGACCGAACGTAGAGCTGGACGAACGCGTTCGTTTCAAAGTCCGAGATAACTTTTTGCAACCTGTCGAAGCCGGACTCGAACGTACTTCCTACTGTCAAAACTGCTTCGCTGTGAAGTCCGCCTATCCATGACTAAAATAAACCGGCCTGCATACGGGTAGAAACGCACAACCACTACTAATGAACTGTTGAACACGTCTGTCCTCATTCGACCCACGCTTTAAAATGGCCGCCCAAACCGGATCAAACCGGAAGTAGAGCGCGGCCCTGGCGGGGAAATGCTTTGAGGCGTAATCAAAGCAAAGAAGGGAAAAGTTACGGGCGGCGTAAGTGTAGCCACTGCGTCGTGTATTTAATTCGCACGTTCACACGCTTACGACGTGTGTGCGTGCGTGTGAGTGTGTGTGTGTGTGTGTCTGTCTGTCTGTCTATCACTATGTGTGTGTTTAAGAGAGAGAGAGAGTCAATAAGATGGTCTAACCCGACTAATGGTACTGGTAGGTTTACAGATTGGCGGGGCTGTAGAACCGACTTGCTTCCGAGCCCCCCTAAACTTTCTTTGCCAAAATTTGGTGTTAAAAAAAAAATATATATATATATATCATATATGATATGTCTGCATACATGTACAAATGTATGTTAAAAGTTCAACATTATATCAGATTTATGCCTTGTAGTTTTACAACTTTCAGTTTCACTGACGCATTTTGAATTGTGCTTTTCTGTTTTGTTTGCAGAATGTTCGCCAGCTGTATGCTTTGGTTTGTGAGTCCCTCAAGTACCAGCCGGTGCTGTTGAGAATCTTCAAGGACTCTGAGTCTCTGCAGAAGGAGGAAACCTTGAAAGGCCAGCCCCACCTGGCGACTGTTTTGCTGTATGAGCATCTCATGGGAAAAGGTCTTGGGCGAGCAGGAAGAATCAGGGTATGCATTTTGTTGAAGGATTTCATCAGTTGGACTTTTAAAGATTATTGGAAAAATAGGGAAGTAAACACACACACACACACACACACACACTCTCACTCACCCTCACTCATTCACGCACACCCCCCCCCCCCCACACACACACACACACACAAACACACATACACAAATATGGTCAAGAGTACAGAATAGTGTCCAGTCTCTGTGACATGAGCATGACAAATATAATTTTGTCATAAAACAAAACTTATTTAAATTGGAGCATATAGTTATCTTGATACTTCCTACCAAAAGAAATTTCAAATGGGCTATTTACTGAGTAGTATTTGAAGAAAATGTATTTGGTTTGCATGTAACGGTAACACCGTGACCCTTTCAATCAACATCAACTTAAAACAAATCCAGTTTAATTCCAGGTCTTTATTTAACTTTAACAGCCTGCTACAAGTGTACTTTCAATGATTAAATCATAACAACAGTGTTCTAGTCTGATACAGTATTGAAAACTGCATGTAACTGTTGCATGTACGTAACTTTACACAAAGCAGAACATTTGACTCACAATGTTAAAAAAGTAACATATTTAAGTAAAATAAACAAACAAAAAGTCTTCAAATATGTTAAGCCTTATCTTTATATTTAATTGTAAGAAGAAAAAGTTCATTTTTCCAATTTCTGAATTATGTTATAATGCACCATGCATTTACAACATCAGGCGTTCCTAATTTCAAGGTAAAATGACTAAGTAAATGTACTGTATTAAAGGCTCCTACATTGTCAAGGTATGAAATACTTCAGTTAAAGTATTAATTAAGGTTAAAGTATCCCAACAATTGTTTTACTCGTTTTAATGTATAAAATAGAAAACCTAGCAATACATGCATGTAACATAACACTGTGACCTATCCTTTTTCTTACCCATTTTTCACCAGAAAAAGAAATCCATCCAGAATTAAATGTTCTACAAGTAAATACATAGATATAAACATATTTCACATCCAAAAATGTGAGTCCAAGTGATAAAGGGAAAGAATAAATAACAAGACAAGACGTATGCAAGTAACTTTACACCAACTAGTGCTATTTGAAGGTGAAATAATTGTTATACAGCCTCTTAATCACTTAAATCGTACTAGTAATTGAAGAAAACATTCTCTTAATATTGAATGACCTATTGAGTGCTTAAGACAGTGAAATAATTGAATTTAAGTGGATTCAGAGCCAGTTTTAGGCAACAAACAAAATATCCCGAATAAGGGAAAGGCAAACATATCCATTCAACTTTTGTTATTACTTCAGCTACACCTTAGTAATCAAAAGAGAAATACTCAAACAAAACAGCAAATGTTAGACAAAACATTGGGCAACAACCAAAAATGTCCTACCAACCAAACTTTGCTACCAACCAGCCTTTCCTATCTTTCAGATTGTAACTACTAAACTAGACAACAGCACAACATGAACTCAAAAACAAACATGAAGCTGCTAACCACAGATGTGGCACTGACAGATGGAATAGAAGAGCCTCTGCATACATGAAAATCAATGACAGTTTTGAAATATTAACAAAACAGCGTTCCACCCACTCGTATTATTTTTTATTGTTTTTTTTATTATGGAGGGAATGCATCTAGGCTGGTTGACCTCATGCTAAACAAATACATTTATACATGACAACAGTACAGCTTCAGAAATCTTAGTGCATGGGAACAAAGGGCCACACATAGAAGTCTGTTTGCTTTCACGCTGTTTCTTCAGGAAATGTACTTCTGCACCATCACCAATGAGGGCTTGAATCTGCAACACAAAATAACAAGAAATTCCGAGGGATATTCAAAGCGTACCAGTTCCACATAACTAATCTCATGAAAATCATCAATTTGATTGAATTAAACATAAATTACCATGCATGTTAATATATTCGTGTACATTTAAACAAAAACTAGTATCATCGGTACTGAAACAAACAAAAAAAATAAATCCCCAGTGCCTCAATTCTCACAATTTCTTCCTGAATGTATTGAAGTCCTTGTACTCTTACCCCTGGAAATGCAGGTCACAGTATTGTCAGCTGAGTCCACACCACTCTGTTCTGCAAACTTCACTGGATGTTGTCTCAGTTGATAGTGTCCAGGGAAGGAAGAAAATTTAAAAAAAATTAAATGCTGGACCGATGAAACAAACTTTTTTGTGTCCTGAAATAGCATTCCTAATGCTGTTGATCATGTGTGTGTTATGTTACATTGTGATTCAAACACATACTGTTAAAACTCATCCTAATACATAATTATTCACTCTTAGTCTGAAAACACTCACCTTCTTTGTGAATTTTTGTTTTTACCGAGTAAAGTTACATTCAAGCAATAGATTAAGTGGGTTTTTGTTTGTTTGTTGACCTGCATTAAACCATATCTTGGTTGTTAAGCAGCCTTAAAAAAAAAAGCATCCACAGAAAAGAAAGAAAAGATAATAAACTATGTTGACGGCAATTTTTACTCATACATGTAACTTAACACCGAATAATCCCTTAGTCTATGATTATGTTTGTGTTATGTGACATTCAAACACATGTTTAACAAAAATGCTTGTACTAAATGATCCACTCTTTGAACATTATAGTGTGCAATTAGTGTGCACAAAAATGTGAAATTCTTCAAGATACGTTTGAAAGTAACTTTACACAAAACCTATGGTGTCATGTTACATGCAAACACCTTTAATCTATTTTGAAGCATTAAACAGTTTGAAAAGCAAAATTGTTGACTGTTTCCATCCAGTCACCTTTCAAAGTGGGATTGAACCAGTCAATGAAATCCTGAGTTCATCTTAGCAATGCCATTTGAAAATGTCAGTATGACTGCAGGTACATAACATGCATTTGTCGTGTTAAGTTACTTGCATGCACGTTTTTACTGCATGTAACATAATGCACAATTATAATTCAAATGTTACCATGAAGCAAACAATTCATTTGTATTAAAAAGCTCCTATTCAATAGATTTTGCTATACCAAACTTGTGTGATGATAAAAATACATGAGTGTAACTTAACACCACTTTTTATGGAGTAAAGTTACATACAAACACATATATCACTAAAACACCCCTTGTGCAGGCGAAAACACAAACTGAAGTTAAAGATCGCCATTCAAAACGCATCATCTTGAAAAATCAGACAGGTACTTGCAGATTCAGTTTCCATCAACAAGGTGATAGTTAGCATGTAACTTTACACGGGCATGTTGTCACTGTGATTGCGTTAGGTTACGTACGAACAGAACATTCAAACTTGGGTTTAAGATCGTACCAGGGCCATCCACATTCATCGAGAATGCAAATGTTCAGATTATTGCATATTTGTTTTCCTTTAAAATTTCCCCGATCTAAAATGAATGCAGCACTTGCTTGTACGTAACGTTAACGATATGTACTTTCGTGTTAAGTTACAATCACGCGTCAAGATGGTAAAAAAATGGTAAGTCGTAACAATTTTTTTTAATCCTTCGAGATCTCACAACACTACGTCCAAAATTGGTCTTCTCGCTAAAAAACATGTAAAAATCATTCTCCTAAAGCAAACATATTCACCCATCTAACATTAAAAACAGTAACAGTAACACCAAAAGTAAGCATGGTCACTCACAAACATGTGCTCATAACAAATCAACAAACATTTTCCACAATTCCAAATGCGACTAAGATAACCCCTGCTAACACTGTTTTCACGTTCATGCCGTTGTTCATAAAAATGATAATATATTTTGGTCACTTTACTTGCATTTCATGTCTTTCACTGACAAAACTCCATGAACGTAACCATAAACAGCAAAACTTACCTCATGCTTTTTCGCCACAATGATCCATCAATGCTTCGACCAAAACAGCATGTGACCAGCTCTTTTGTAAACAATATTCAAAATGGCCGCCGCTTACGCAAAATCTCGTTCACGTCCTAGTGAGGGATCGTTTTTTGTTGCATGCGCGTAACATAACATTTACGTGGTTTTCAATTATTTTTCCCTTGGACTGCTATGTAGAGTGGAATCAAGAAACCGCTTAAAGTCCTATGCCGAAATGAAGGCAGCGACAGAAGCTTTAAAATCATGCTGTTTCCCACCTACGCGAGACTTCCAACTCGTTGTTAAAATGAAGACGAACTCGGTACGAAAAACTAACGCGACGGTTACGCGCAAGCAGCCGTCCTTTGAACGCAATTATACACATTGCCGGTCATTCGTTCGTCCTGACAGTAAACCTGCATTGAACTGTTTTGTCTTTCATAACATGATATGATTGATTCAGTTTCAAATTGTCTCTGGTAAAGCGAACATGCAGCTTCAAAGTGTAGTGTGTGAATTGTGTCACGTTTCGCGTTTCGCCGACAACCGACTTTTTCGAACTAATCCACAGATATATAACTCAACAGACACAGATTTGAACACAAGAAGACATGCATATTGAAATCAACTTATTTTGAACAGATTAGAACAGGTTTGATTGAGGTGCATGTAGAATGGTTGCCTTTACAAGGCTAGTTTTGTGACCAACTCGTGATACAGGCACTCGACGCTCTGTTGTACTCTTGACCATATACACACACACACACACACACACACACACACTCAATCACACACATTCACACTTACCACACACGCATACACTTCTTCTTCTTCTTCGTTCATGGGCTTAGACTCCCACGTTCACTCATGTTTTTAGCACAAGTGGATTTTTACATGTATGACCTTTTTTACCCCGCCATTTAGGCAGCATACGCCAATTTCAAGGTAGGAATGCTGAGTATTTTCGTGTTTCTATAACCCACTGAACTCTGACATGG
Source organism: Littorina saxatilis (assembly GCF_037325665.1). Classification (NCBI taxonomy): domain Eukaryota; kingdom Metazoa; phylum Mollusca; class Gastropoda; order Littorinimorpha; family Littorinidae; genus Littorina; species Littorina saxatilis. Next base: position 5,496,792 of record NC_090254.1, on the reverse strand, counting down.
ATTACAGGATCTTTTCCGTGCGCACTTGGTCTTGTGCTTGCATGTAGGGGGGTTAAGTCACTAGCAGGTCTGCACATAAGTTGACCTGAGAGATCGGAAAAATCTCCACTCTTAACCCACCAGGCGGCAGCGACCGGGATTTGAACTCATGACCTTCCGATTAGGAGGCCAACATCTTACCACCACGCCACTGCGCCCGTCAGTCACGCATACTACACATACAGTGACGCACACACACACACACACACACACACACAATGCACACTTTCTTTTTCCCTGACATAAGCTTGATCTTACATCTTTTAAAGATACTGGACTTGTCAAATCCAGGTGCACGGAGCCCCTGGGGCTTTTAGTCATACCTCAGGCATCTATTCCTTTGAATAAATACCAAGTTTCATTGACTTCCATCCAAGGAGTCAAGAACTTCAATTTTTTTACGAATTAATTTTTAACTCGGACCCGCCGGTCCTTGGCCTATTTCTTAATTATTTTTAGATCTGCATCATCTTGATGATCACCACATGCACATAGAATGACACGTCACAAGCAAACTAGGTCACACATAATTGATGAGCTTGTAGGAAAAAATGGAGGCTCATTCAGTCGTATCGAACCAGGGTGATAAGAAAAGAACAAAACGCAAGGGTCCCCGGCCGACTGTACCGGATTCAACCAAGAAGAAACGAAAACGCACTCGTGCACGTAACTATGACACGTCGCGCGTGTATATCGGTGAGGAGCTTGCGCGTTGGAACGAAGTGAAGAATTAATTTGGATTCATCACCAATCCGCAGTTTGCTCGTCACCTGCTGAACAAGTAGGTATTTTTTCATGCATTTCATGAGATGTTTAGGATGCTATTTAGTATTTATGTTATGTGATGGAAGTGTATATTGGACTTGTTTGTGAAAAGTAAATTGACCAAAGAATTACTGAATTAGGGTGGGAGGGATTTGTTGTGGAGCAGAAATGTATCACCGTGAGTCAGTAAAAGTGCCCGTTGCCCTGACAAACTGTCGATACTTTGCGTTCGGCGTTTGCTTTGATTACTGGGAACTTGCGTAAGCTGCTGTCTTGTTTAGTGTCGTTTAGACTAGTCATCATTGCTTGTGGTGTTGGGATTCCCAATTTATAACCTGTAAAAAGGAAAATGTATGCACGAGGTGTTTGACGATTTATTTCGGATAAGCGAACCGTTTCTTTCTGCGGCCATTTGCGTCTGTTGTGATACTATTTATAGAACTATGCAAATGAAATATTACAAAACATAGATCTATCGGCGCATTGTGCGATTTCTGCTCTACACTGTGTGTGTGTGTGTGTGTGTGTGTGTGTGTGTGCCCCTGTGTTCTATGTGCCCTCGTGTGTGTGTGTGTGTGTGTGTGTGTGTGTGTGCCCCTGTGTTCTATGTGCCCTCGTGTGTGTGTGTGTGTGTGTGTGTGCCCCTGTGTGAATGTGTGTGTGTGTGTGTGGCCATGTCTGTGTATCCCTGTGGTTGTGGCTTGTGTTTTTCATGAGTCTTGAACATTATTTATTTATAGGACATTTACTTAATTTTTCTTATTTTGTGAATCAGCATTGAGGCTACAGCAACAATGCCAAGCAGAACACAGGCAGGCGGTACTTCTTTTGATCTCAGCAGGTAGTTGTATGTTTTAAATTATCAATAAAATAAATAGTACAAAAAAAGTCATAATTATATTTATAGTTATGAGATATATGAAGATGGAAGTGTGTTTGTTATTGGTGTAAAAGCCAAACAGTTAGTTGATACTAAATAATATTATGATTTGTAAACGATAACAATTAAGCTCAGGCTGCTGGGCCATAGAATATCATGCCTCACGCCTAACGTATATCACGTATACATCATGTCTTTTTTTGGTAGGACGTTGTGGCAGTTGTAGATTAACAAGCATTGAAATGATGATGGTGACCAGGATGTTCTGAGAAGAGGGTGAGCTTGCTTGTTACATAATTCATATTTTGTATTTTTCCATGTTTGAAAATATGTGTCACTATCTGTGTCTAGATCATCAGAAAATAATGAAGAAAGCTGCGAAATAACAAATATTCTGAGAAATGGTTTCACTTAGACTAGAGTTAAAGTATAGTGGTATTGTAGTTGAATTTGCAGGAGAGAACTGTTGATTAGTTAACATTATATGCTGCTTTCAGCGACAAGAAGTTTCATGGATCAAGAGCTGGCAGGACTGTGAAGCAGAAAGAGCTATCTCAGTCTTTCATTGACCCACTAGAGTGAGTTGTTTTTCTTTGATAAATATTGTGTGGGTGTGTTCAAAACACATGCTGTTTGTTGTATACGTATTAAAACAATATTTATAAAATAAAGTTGATTAATGTGAATACTGCAAATTTCTGTGTATGATAAAATCCTTTTATGGTTACAAATGGGTATTGGGATTTGTTTCATTTATGATTGATCAGAACAAATATATTCCTTTTCTATTTTCTTGAACTCTGTGTGTCGATCCTGCTTGGCCAAAACTATCTCATTCTCATTGAGTGAATGATAAATTCTTCAAATAAGTTTTTCTGTTTTCTGTCAGGAACTGGTTAATTCTGCAGATTCCAATAAGCAATAAATTGTGCATTGTGTAATTATCTTTCAGGTCATTATTGGAATGTTCAGAAACTGCTTTGACTATTGTAGGTATAGGGGCTCTTTGTGACACATGTACCCATTCATTAATCTTACTTAATTATCTTAGTTTTCCCTCAATCATTAGCTTTCAGCATTTAATTGTTATGGGTAGCAGCTCAAGACAGCTACACTAATGGTAGTACTAATTGAAAAGTGTAGTGGATCTAAGACTAAGAGTTGATAACATATGTTTCCCATGGCTTTACACAATTTGTACTACCTAAAGCAAGTGAGTGCATGTTAGTTTTAAAACACATAGAGAATATCACATGGTTTGCTGTGCTGTACCAGATTGACAGGAGCTGTTTTTTCACATATTGAACTGCGAGCGAAAGTGAGGTGTACATGCAGGTGCTATGGTCGCATGCTTTGCGGAGACTGCAGGCTTGACCCATCTCAGTCTTTGGGGATGGTTACCCGAGACTATTTAAATGTAGTCTCAGCAATGACTCATGGTTTGTCATGTTGATCTTTTAGTTTGGTAACGACTGACTAAATGTTTTATATTGCTTCACGCACCTTATTTTTTTGTTTTTAGAGCCCTAATAGCTTGTGTAATTTTAACTGATATTGTTTTTCTTTGGTTAGCCTCACAATTGAAGTTACAGTTGAGTCTGGAGAGGATCAGGAGGACTAGATGATCCTGATTATGATCCCAACATCACATTGACAGCGATTCTGTAAGAGATTTGTTATTCTGGTGTTACCTGTGATGGTTGGCCCCTGCGATGAGAGGACACCTCCCTTCAAAGGACACCTAATATTGTCCTTTTTCTATTATCTCTACCAGATTATACCTGTTATGACAGGCCCCCTGCATTGCAGGTACATTTTTGTCCTTTCACCGCAGGTATCACTGTACTTTTTTTTCTACTCCCTTTGGAATATTATGGTGTCAATAACAGTATTATCACAGAAGGGATGTCGTTTGGGTCAGCCCTTCTGCCAATCGCCGATTTATTTTTACTTTATTCGAAACTTTCATGTCCCTATCGGCCAAATGTCCAAAGAGTATTCGCCTAAATCGGCCAAAGTTTGTCCATTTTTTTGTATTGGTCAGGCTTAATGCCCCTCGGACCATGCACCCATACATACATGCGTGTGTACCTGTGTGTGCATGTGTACACTGTACATGTGTGTGTGTGTGTGCCCTTGGTGTTTGTGGCTCTGTCTGTTAGGCCCTGTGGGTGTTGGTTTGTGTTTTTTTCATGAGGTTTTTAAATGATTATTTTATTGGACATAATAATCAATCAATCAATCAATGAGTCTTATATGAGTCTTATATCGCGCATATTCCGTGGGTACAGTTCTAGGCGCTCTGCAGTGATGCCGTGTGAGATGAAATTTTATACGGCCAGTAGATTGCAGCCATTTCGGCGCATATTTACCTTTCACGGCCTATTATTCCAAGTCACACGGGTATAGGTAGACAATTATTAACTGTGCCAAGCAATTTTGCCAGGAAAGACCCTTTTGTCAATCGTGGGATCTTTAACGTGCACACCCAATGTAGTGTACACGGGGGGAGGTTCGGACACCGAAGAGAGTCTGCACACAAAGTTGACTGTGAAATAAATTTCCGCCGAACCTGGGATCGAACTCACGCTGACAGCGGCCAACTGAATACAAATCCAGCGCGCTACCAACTGAGCTATATCCCCGCCAATAATAATATATGCATTGTGTTTTTGAAAGTATTGTACATTTTTTTTAATTGCTCATTTTATTTATGTTTTACATTTTGTGAATCAGCATTGAGGCTACGTTCATACTGCAACTGTGCCAAGCAGAACACAGGCAGGTGGTGCTTCTTCTCTTGATCTAACTTCTATAAGCAGGTAGTTGTATGTTTATATCCAGCAGTTAATAGTACACACAGAATAAAAATCCCCATGCATGGTCTCACATCCACACACAAAATCAGGAATGCATGCAATTTGTTATACATGAAGTGTATTTATTATTTATGAAAAAGCCAAACAAAGTAATAGGTCAGTCAGTTGATAGTTTATATGATCTGTAAACGATGAAAAAAAGACAGTTGCAATCCATCTTATTGTGCAATTGAAGATTGATCGATTCCAAAACAGGTTTATGGGGAAAACGTTGATTGTGAAGTTTCTTTGTTTTCTCGATACAATATGTATGCTGTTTGTTACTTTATGAATATAATCTTGCCTTAAACACAACAATACTTGTTGCCTGTTTACTTGTTTCATAACTATGATAAGTTAGTACAGGTGGAGCAAATTAATGCTGAATTAATTTCATTATCAGACTCGGTGATATTCTCAATGACATTGTACGACTTCTTTCCTAATTTGTATATACATGTACCTTGGATCTATTATGTACATGTACTGTCTGTCAGTGTTATTTTAGGTTCAGTGTACTTAACGATCTAAAAATGATTGACCTGAATAATTTTTAGCCACGGTGGTCAGCCTATATACCTGGGACTTCTGGTATGACAACATCAACACCTGGTGCATTTGCTTATGGACTAAAGGTGCATCCGTCTACTCCTGGAGTATGAGACATATCAGCCGCAGAGCCTGAGAGGTACTTGGTTTAAAGATTTTGCCTTTTTAAAGTTCTCAGAATTCACTCGTGTAGAACTTTATCCCATGGTCAAAAGATGTTATGACAAAATTGCTGTCTCAGTGTGACTGAAACTAAACTTAATTGAATGCAATATGCAATTATGATAAGAATAAAGAAAGAAATATAAAATATAAAATATCTGTTGCAAAAAAATCACACCTACAGATTTGCCACTTTGTGGACAGGCCTTGCATAAGCTGAAATTGATGTAAACCAAATATGAAGTAATTCCGCGGAAGGCTGTATCAGTAATTAGCATTTTTGTGGGTTGCATTTTGCGGTGTCAACCTGTGCAATACATGCTTTCTTATTTCATATCAGATAAGAACCCCACATTTCTACTTTTCTGTTTTTGAAACGTATACACTACTCGTCATAAGAAAAACTACACAGATGCGTTTGAGGTCAGATCTTTCTGATGAGGCTGTTGATTGTAAAACCAAATATATCACTGAAAAGTTAATTAATTCCCATACCTTGTTCACAAAACAGATTGAGTTTACATGAGGTAGTGTCAATACAGTGGAACCTACAACACAGACACATCCCAAAATCGAATTCGCAAAATCAAGGTTCCCGCGATCAAAAAATCAAAAAAATCAGAACTAAATCGAAACATGTTTAGCATGTCCTTAGACAGTACAATCAAATCTGCATCCAAATCAGTCAGTGTTGTTCACATATCTTGTCTAACAAGGACGCTATGGCATGCTGAGCGGTGTAGGCGTCAATCCTCTCGGCAGGCATAAAAGGCAGTTTTTGAAGCCGTTTTAGCGGGTAATGAGACAAAAAAATGGTACATTTGAGTAACTCGCAAAGCATTGCCTTCAAACTTACGAATACGGGGATTTGTGCAAACACATGTCGTAAACTACACACGAAATACCAAGTCATTAGAGATACGTATTAGTTCTGCTGTTAGGGGCGGGGATATAGCTCAGTTGGTAGCGCGCTGGATTTGTATTCAGTTGGCCGCTGTCAGCGCGACTTCGATCCCAGGTTCGGCGGAAATTTATTTCACAGAGTCAACTTTGTGTGCAGACTCTCTTCGGTGTCCGAACCACCCCCTGTGTATACTACATTGGGTGTGCACGTTAAAGATCCCACGATTGACAAAAGGGTCTTTCCTGGCAAAATTGCTTAGGCACAGTTAATAATTGTCTACCATACCCGTGTGACTTGGAATAAGGCCGTGAAAGGTAAATATGCGCCGACATGGCTGCAATCTACTGGCCGTATAAAATTTCATCTCACACGGCATCACTGCAGAGCGCCTAGAACTGTACCCACGGAATATGCGTGATATAAGCCTCATTGATTGATTGATGTTATGCGACATACCAGAAAGAATTTTGATAATAAAGAGGTACCCTGTCCGATTGAACAGAAACAAATTAAAATTAGCATGCATTTAGAAAAATGAAACCTTCAATTTACCTTTAAATTGAAAACAGTTTTAACATTGGCTGTTTACAGCGCACTTGTTTAAACGCACACACAAATTCTTGAAAAATGCTTTTTCAAGAGCCATTGATCAGTTAAGTGTGTCGGCAGTGAGCGTTGCTAGGCGTAGGCCGACATTTGCGCTCAGCGCTCGGAATGAGTCAACTTCTTAAAAAGTACTTTCGCGTTGAAATCCTCATACCACCCATGTCTGATAAAATATGTACATGAAATGTGAGTATGTGGCGCATCTGTCATTGTTTGTCATTGTTTTTGAAGATTTCAACAAATCATTTTTTTCGATGAGTCAGCAAAAACCTACCGTCAATTTAATTTGTTTCTGACATGACAAATAACAGCAGACCTATTAAATGTCTCAAACAACTTGAAACTCAGTATGCACTTTACGACATGTGTTAGCACAAACATCCAAAAGTTTGAAGGCAATGCCAGGGGTGGGATTTCTTCCCTCGGAGACGGATTTTTTTTTTATACCTTTTTTTTGTTAATCCCTGGCAGCTGTTGTTTACACTGGGTTCATGTGAGATGTAGTTGTGCCAGGTCAGCCACCTTTCACCATGTCAGAGTGACTAACAGGGGGCAGCAATGTCATGTCATGTCATCCAGGGGAATGTGGCATCATAGTTGCTATTTGTAAACTCGGCTCACCCACATCTTTATATTCTCCTATTGCAGGGATTCACAAACCTTCAGTGCTGTGGAACAGAAAACTTGCATTCCTGATCTATGAACCAGCGGTATTTAGCTTCTGATGCATTGAGCCCTTTAGAAAGTTAGCAAGTGAAACAGACTTAAAATTAAATAAACATATTTCTCTTTTAATTGAAGCTATGATTCAACAATCATTGTGAAATATAACTCCTGAAATGAATTGAAAAGCAGCATCAGAAGACTGTGTATGGCATTAGCAAGGGATATAACTCTGGTGGTTTCTGTTTTTGTCTAAACCTTCTTCTTTTTTAACCTGAGCAGTTAGCCCTTTTAAGGTGTTCAATTGAAGCAAACTGACTTTAAACTTGTTTCTCATTTGGTTCAAGCTATGGTTAAACAATTATTGACTCACATGCGAAGCAAAAGTGAGTCTATGTACTCACCCGAGTCGTCCGTCCGTCCGTCCGGACGTCCGTCCGTCCGTCCGGAAAACTTTAACGTTGGATATTTCTTGGACACTATTCAGTCTATCAGTACCAAATTTGGCAAGATGGTGTATGATGACAAGGCCCCAAAAAACATACATAGCATCTTGACCTTGCTTCAAGGTCAAGGTCGCAGGGGCCATAAATGTTGCCTAAAAAACAGCTATTTTTCACATTTTTCCCATTTTCTCTGAAGTTTTTGAGATTCAATACCTCACCTATATATGATATATAGGGCAAAGTAAGCCCCATCTTTTGATACCAGTTTGGTTTACCTTGCTTCAAGGTCAAGGTCACAGGAGCTCTTCAAAGTTGGATTGTATACATATTTTGAAGTGACCTTGACCCTGAACTATGGAAGATAACTGTTTCAAACTTAAAAATTATGTGGGGCACATGTTATGCTTTCATCATGAGACACATTTGGTCACATATGATCAAGGTCAAGGTCACTTTGACCCTTATGAAATGTGACCAAAATAAGGTAGTGAACCACTAAAAGTGACCATATCTCATGGTAGAAAGAGCCAATAAGCACCATTGTACTTCCTATGTCTTGAATTAACAGCTTTGTGTTGCATGACCTTGGATGACCTTGACCTTGGGTCAAGGTCACATGTATTTTGGTAGGAAAAATGTGTAAAGCAGTTCTTAGTGTATGATGTCATTGCTAGGTTTAGTTACCCTAAAGGTCGAGGTCAAGCATGTGAGTCGTATGGGCTTTGCCCTTCTTGTTTGAGAATATACCACCTGTAATGATAAAATCATAAGCTACAGTATGTAAAAATTTGAAATACAAGGGAGGTGACTGTTATTTTCTGTGTTTGTCTAATTTTTTGTTAGCTAGGCGATTTTTCTTTAATGCGGTAAAAATTTTTTATATTAAGCATTAATTTACTCCCCCCCACCCCCCACCCCCAAAGAAAAAAAAATGGTGTGCTATTTTTGTTGTTAAAGGCACAGTAAGCCTCCCGTAAACCATCACAGAGCTCCCCGAGCGTCTGCATACAGTACAAGCATACTTCCATTTGAACGCTCACCGAACGGGAACATCCTGGATGTTTTCTGTCGAGCGTGAGAAATTTTCAAAGAATTTATTTTCGTGGACTTGGTCCTCTACAAATGGCGCCTCGTTTTGGTGCTGGACGGCTGTTATGAACTTTATTCAACTGATACCGGAAATCACGCCCGGACAGTAAGCCTCCCGTAAACCATCACAGATACTGTCAGGCCTTTACACACAGTACAAACACGCTTCCATTTGAACGCTCACCAAACGGGAACATTCTAGGTGCCCTACGTAAAGAGCAAGCAGTTTTTAAAGAATTAATTTTGCAGATTGTCTCGAACACTTTTTGTACCCATCCTGAACTCAGGTCAAAAATTGAGTTACTTCCCTTCGGGTCTGATTCTATCGATGTAAACTGGCGATAGCCGTTAATCGATGATTATTAAAATGTTTTTGGACCAAGGTGCGTTTTTGCGCTAGACCTAACTTTTAAAATCTAAATAATAGATTGACAGCTTGTTACACATGTATACATTCTTTAATCATAAAAGAATTATTTTTTCATCAAGACAAGATCAGTACAAACCCGGAAGCAGGGTCACGCAAGGGTCGTAGCAGACGACGGTTTACAGTGCATATCGCCGTTCCTCTCAACAGTCAAAAGCCATCGCTAGAGTTCTTGTGAACCACAGCCGTTTGTTTCGTGCATAAAAACGTGCTATTGTAGATAAGCTCACATCGAGTCCCATTCAAATGACTAACTGACGACTACATTGTGAAAAAGGGAAACTGGATCACACGGGTTCACGATGGCTCAGGGGTAATATAAACCACGCAAAAATAAATTCTTTGAAAATTGTTCGCTCTTTACGGAGGGCACCTAGGATGTTCTTAATCGGTGAGTGTTTAAATGAAAGGGTGTTTGTACTGTGTGTAAAAGCCTGACCGTATCTGTGATGGTTTACGGGAGGCTTACTGTGCCTTTAAGCCAGGAGAGGCTCAAATAGCACCTCTTGATTTGCTAACATTTATTTTCATCTGGTTAGTTCCAAATACCTTCAAGTTTACAAGAATTTTTAATTTTTTGCAGCTCCAATTTAAAGTTTTTGTTTAACTTTAAGGAGATGCTTCTAAAACTCTTCTTCAAATGTGTACCGCTTGTTTTTGTAGACCCCCTAGCAAGAGTGATACAACTAAACACATTCAAGTATAGAGGTTTTTGATTTTATGCATTCATTTACCCCCCCCAATAATATTTTTTAAACAAACAAAATTGTGTGCTGTTTTCAGAGTCAGAAGAGGCTCAAATAAAGTATTGCATTGCTAAAATTCATTTTCAGCTGGATACTTCCAAATACCTTCAAGTTTACAAGATTTGTTTAAATGTTGTGCATCTCCAATTTTAAGTTTTTGTTTAACTTTAGGCGAGGAGATGCTTCTAAAACCCTTCTTGAAATGTGTATACAACTTGTTTTTGTAGACCCCCTAGCAAGAGTGGTGCAACCAAACACCAAATTCAAGTATAGAGGTTTTTGATTTTGTGCATTCTTACACATCCTCCCCCCCCCCCCCCCCCCCCACCATTTTAATTTTTGTGGTAGCTGTTTTCAGTTTTAAACCTGGGAGAGGCTCTAATAGAATACTAGTAGCCCCTCTTGAATTACTAAAATTCATTTTCAGCTGGTCAGTTACAAATATATATTATGCATCTCTAAAAAAAACTTGTTTATTATAAGATTTAGTCAGGAGAGGCCACCTAAACCCTCCCTATAAAGTATAATGCTAAAATTCATTTTCGGCTGGGGGGCACTAGCTGCCACCCTAGACCCCCCAACAAGGGCGCTGCCCCTGCACCCCGCTGGAGCCTTAGCGGCCCCTGGACCCCGGCCTTCCAAAATGTTTAGTCCTGGCAATATGTTGGGCTCCCACCCATGCTGAATGGGTTTGTGAGTTACTCAGATGTATCATTTTTTTGGTCTCATTACCCGCTTAAACAGCTCCAAAAACTGCCTTTTATGCCTGCCGAGAGGATAGACACCTACACCGCTTAAGCATGCCATACCGTCCATGTTAGACAAGATATGTGAACAACACTGACAATGACTGATTTAGATGCAGATTTGATTGTTCTATTTGAAAGGGGGGGGGGGGGGGTGCACTAATTTGAGTTCATTTACTGGATTCATGGCCCATGTTGTGATGGGTTCTGTTGTTGCACTTATGTCCGTCTGGTCTGAAGGCATACTCTCCTAGCCTTCACCAGATCATGTGTTGGACTACACAGTCCGGATGATGTGGGTCGTGTATGACCCATACCTTCCAAATAAGGAGTCAACGTAAAAAGCTTGGGTCGTACATGATCCACGCAATCCGAATGGGGATAAACGTTTTGCCGCCTCTTTGCAGAGTATGCATCGTACACGACCCACGCCATGAAATTCCTTGCGAAGTTCCAAATGGGTCGTCTTCGACGAGTCAGCAAAACCCCACCGTCAATTAAAGCTTTGTGCCAAGGATAGAACTGTTTTCACGAGAAGGAATGTGCCTTTAATCTCTTTTGCAGCACAGAGCTAATATTCCTCATCACACAGCCTCTTGGTTTTCCAACCTTTTCTTTGTATTTGTGTCCTTTGTTGCCACACACGTTTTGGGTCTTGAACCTTCTCTGAAGATGTGTTGACATCAGCAGCCGATGGCCCAAATTCGGGTGATCCGCCTAGTATAGGGTCGTCATCCAAAACTGGTTCTTGGTTAAGGTTGTTCAGGGTCGTGTTGGGAAGGGCCCAGAGGCTCCGTGCCCACCCCCCCCCCCCCGCCCCCCTTTTTTGTTTTCATGGTTGTTGTGCAGGTAATCCAGATCAACTTTGAGAACTTATCTTCTTTGTTGTCAAATGTGTCATCCTGAAACATACATAGAGGAACATGTTTAAACGATTTCAAAAACAATGTAAACATGCAAATAAACTTGTCTGTGTGTGTGTGTGTGTGTGTGTGTGTGTGTGTGTGTGTGTTTTGCAGGTGCTTCACACACACAGGCCGAAGTGGAAGTCATTACAGAAGACTTGTGGCTGTTTCCTAACTGCGTGTGTGTCGACCCGTGACACTTTGAGCTTCAAGAACAGTTGATCAAATTTGTGTTTGTTTTGTTTTTTTAACATGTTTTTAATTCTTTTACTTTCATATATATATAGTATTACAATAACATCAAACACAAAAGACTGTGTTGAATGTATCTTTAAAAAAAAATAGAATAAAGAAAAAAAAGAAAGCACAGTAAACAGTCACACAGCCCATTTCAAATTTATATAAAAAGAATACTATACATCTCTTTTCTTATTAATTATGTAATATTATATTTCTAAAGTCTATTTGCTTTTTTATTCCGCTATTTTTCTTGCTATCATTGACGCTCATTATCTTTGTGTGATGTTTGATACAAACGTTCAACATTCACACCTAATAAATCAAAATACACTGAACATTCCCCCTGCCAGATATCTTCCAGACTTGCACAATGCAACTGTTCATGTGGTTGTTGGTAATGAGTTTTTTCCCCACAACCAAGTGAGTGAGTGTGATTGCATTATGCCTAATGGGTGGCGATGCCCACCTGGTCACACATATGGTACAAACGGAACACATGGTTCAAACCACAGCTCCAGACGGAATGATGATGGACTGAAAAGGTTTTACACATACCTTGTTTACATGGTGTACAGTAAGCTCACTTGATTTTAAATGTCTGGTATATGTATCATACCTCCACCCCCCCCCCCACACACACACACCCAAGGCCAAAGCATACATCAATCTCCACTCCCACCAATATTGATCTATTTTTATTGTTAGATCTGTAAATTGAACAGGTTTTTGAAGCTACAGCATACAGGCTGGTGTCAAGCTTACCCGATTTGTGGCTGAAGGTTGTTTCTTGATGACACTGACAGGCAGAAGAATTAAATGCTCTTGCAAGTACTTTCACTTTGGAGTGTAGATGTCATCTGTCCCTGTCAAGTCCCTTATTACGAAGGATTGTTGTTTGTCTTGATGGCATTAACTGGAGGAAATAAAAGCAGCAAAGCAAAATTAGTATTTCATTTGTCATCTCTCTCCCTCTTTCTCTGTGCATGGGTATGGCTGTGTGTGTGTGTGTGTGTGTGTGTGTGTGTGTGTGTGTGTGTGTGTGTGACGGTATGTGCGTGTGTGTGTCTCACAGTATGCATGTGCGGGTCACAGTGTGTGTGCGTGTGCGGTTTTTTTGGTTGGCAATGAGTGCCTGTGTGTTATTGTTTGGTAATTTCAAGGCAAGAGAGCCTTCTTATGAGAATACCCCAGTGACTGAGTCAGCCACTATTTGCTTTGTGTTCGTGACTAAGCTAAATTTGATTTAAACCAAGAGCATAAAGACTGAATGCTATAGTCATGAAAAATGATCGTTGCTGCTGCGTTTTGTTTTTCTCTATCATTTCAACTACGCAATTTACGGTAGGGTAATCAACACATCACTAGACTCTGAAACTGACAACATTTTCCCAAACAGATGACACATTGATTACAGTATGATAGACTGAAGTTGTCAGATAATTTTACACTGTAAAACTAAAAGAGGCAATGTGTCAAGAGGTAGATACATGTTTTGAACGTAGAACTAGAGTTCGGCAAAGGCAGATTTGAGACAGGAACAGGAGAGAAATGTAGATCTACATACTTGCCTTCAAGACAAAAGCGTACAGCAAGGAAAGCAGAGAGACAGAGACAGACAAACCATCTTTGATACAGACCTTACAATACATGAATGCAAACAAATCTAGATCCAGACGCTTACCTTTCATTTCACCCCACGTCTGCTGCATGGACAGTAGGAACAGGTCCCGATGTTGCTGGTTTGTGTAGTTTTTACTTCTATGGTTCCATAGATTCCAACTCCTCGCCAAGATTCAGGTTGATGAAATATTTCGGTTCCGAATCGGCAAGTTTTGATGCTGAACTGACCGCCATTTGATGATTTGTAAAATGGGTGTCGACTGAAGTGCGCTCAGGGGCTGGAACTGGAAGTTCCTTGCGATCCGTTCGGAATAGATCCTGCTGTATTTCAAACGGATGGGCCGAGACGGGTGCTATCAAGCTTGTGAGACGTACGGTTCGCATGCTACACGGTCGGTTTGTGGTCAGTTTCGGGCGGTCCGTCTCAAACGTACTGGCGAATCTGATCGTGTATCTTGGCATCAATGATCAAAG
>NC_090254.1:5470173-5480173 GCF_037325665.1 Littorina saxatilis | reverse complement strand
GAAGCAATCGTGGGACTCCTGCCTCCCCGCCTGGTCTTTTCAACTACGAGGTTCTTATTGGTCCACCAGCCAAGTTAAAGTGGTGAGGATTGAGCCAGGGACTAACAACCCCTCATGGTTGTTATGGAAACCTGATCAACAAAGGGAAGTAAGCGCTTTCAATGCATACGGCATGTGTAATAGAGTAAGTGACATACGGCATGTGTAATAGAGTAAGCAAGATTTATGCTGAACCTGTCTCCTGGCACCTGCGAGAATAACAAACATTGAAATGAACAAGCTACTTTCATCTTCAAAAAGGATGTTTGTCACAAGCTTATATGTTCCTCATTCTCCGAGGCACTCTTAACTAACACTTACGTACACAGTCATAGACAAGAACCATTTATTATTATTTTTATTGTTACGGAAACCAACACAAAGATCTGCAGCCTGATGTACAACCGTCAACCCTGTGTGAAGTAGACTAAGTAAGTATGTATAAGTCTCCTGGAAACCGAGAGAATTAAGAAGCATTGAAACGAACAAACTGCGAGATCAGCGAAACGCTACAGGAAATCCACCCAGGTGCACTCCCTGTATACATGGAAAATGCCTACAGGAAATGCACTTACAGGGAATACACCGACTTTTGGTCGACATAGATCCCTTCCGCTATACATAGCTGTTCGTTAATCTTCTTTTTCTGTACAGGAAAATCTTGGCCTACGAGCGTGATGCCCAGAGGATGTCCCTGCTGAGACAGCAGCTGCGGAAAACTGGTGTAAGCAACACCACCATGGTGCATCAAGACTTTCTGTCCGTTGATCCTCATGATGCAGAGTTTGCTGATGTGGAGTACATACTGGTGGATCCTTCCTGCAGTGGTTCAGGTGTGTGTGTGCATGCATGTGTGCCTGCATGTGTGTGTGTCTATGAGTATGATTGGATGCGTTGGGAATCTGTATGTGTTTTGTGCTTTCAGAAGAGAGTGTGAGAGTGTCTACTCAGTGCTTGTGTGCCCATGTGTTTTCAGAACGGAGAAGGAGAGGGCAATATTTGATGTAACGGTAATATGGAGAGGGCAATATTTAATGTAAGGGTAATATGGAGAGTCGAGGAGTTGTACTTCTGAGGCCCTTGAATGTAAACACCGTCTGTAACACAATCAGTAAGAAAGCCTTTTTGTCAACTCTGAAGAGATAAGTTGACTGTTTTTTCTGGCTACATTTTTATCTAACTTTGTCATGAACAAGCTCAGAAAAAAACCCATTGGGCCGATGAAGATTAAAAAAAAAATGTAGAGGCAATTTGGATAATTAATAGCTGTATGAGAATGATACACTGATTTGTATAAAAACAAGAGTCAACTTTGTGCAGACTCTCCTCGGTGTCCGAACACCCCCGTGTGCACGCATGCGCATGATAAAGAAACACAATTTCACAGCAAAAGTCTCAGGGCTTGGAAGCATGAATACATGCATGCAGGATAAAAAAAAAAAAGGTAGCGCCGTACTGTATGGCAGATCGCTTTCCCCAGGGAGAAAGCAGCCCCAATTTCCATGAGGGTAACCTTACAGGACTGTATGAATCTTTAATTCTTATCTTATCTTTATCTTATCTGCATTCCAGGAATGATGAGCAGGATGGACCACGTCCACAAGGATAGCAATGACGATGCGGCTTCACTCCGGCTTCTCAAACTGCAGCGATTCCAGATCTCTATTCTCAAACATGCGCTGCGCTTTCCCGCTGCGCAGCGCGTTGTCTACTCCACCTGCTCTATCCACGAGCAGGAAAACGAACAGGTGGTGAACGAGGTCGCCGAGCAGGTGAAAGAAAATTTTCAGGTGAAGAAGATATTTCCAGAACTTTCTCACAGAGGGAAAGGTAGCGATGACATTTCCAAGTGTTGTCTTCGCATGAGCCCCAAGAAAGACTTGACCAATGGATTTTTTGTGGCGTGTTTTGAGAGAGTGGATGGGGAGGTAGAGGGGGCGAGAGACTCAGACACAAGTGGTGAGCTCACTTCTGACATCGGTGCAAAAGAAGAGTGTTTACAGAAGAAGAAGAAAAGCAGGAAAGTAACACATAGCGAAGATGAAGATGACTTGAACCACGGAAAGGGGAACATTGCAGAGGAAGAACACATAGCTGTCCAATCTGACTGGCAAGAGAACACACAGGGTGACCTGACTGATAGTAAGAAGAAAACCAAGAAGAAGAACAGACAATTACAAGGAAGGCAAGGAGATGATACTGCAGAAGAAGAAAAAGTCAAGTCTGCTCAGCGAGAAGGTGACACAGACCAACTTCAGTGCCAACAAGTCGAAATGGATGATCAAGATAGAAGCAAAAAGAGTCGAAAAAAGAGAAAGAAGGCTTCACAAGTCAGGGAAGAAGAGTGTGATATCGGCCAAGCTAATGCTTCAGCGCAAGCTCAGAACAGGGACAAGCCCAATCACTCACAAGTGGACAATAGTGAAGATGGAAGCAAAAAGTCCAAGAAGAAAAGGAAAAGAAAGTTAAGTTTGACTGAAGGAAGTCAACATGAAGAAACTGCAAGCCTTGCTGTGCAAGGATTTGATAAGGACCAGCGACAGTATCAAGCACACGGTGACGTGACTGCAAGCAAGAAAAGAAAGAAAACGAAACATAGGAAGAAAGAATAAGATAGGGGGGAGGAGGAAGATTTTAGCACAGAACTTATTCTTCACACACAGGTTCGGGGCGGGGATGTAGCTCAGTCGGTAGCGCGCTGGATTTGTATCCAGTTGGCCGCTGTCAGCGTGAGTTCGTCCCCACGTTCGGCGAGAGATTTATTTCTCAGAGTCAACTTTGTGTGCAGACTCTCCTGGGTGTCCGAACACCCCCGTGTGTACACGCAAGCACAAGACCAAGTGCGCACGAAAAAAGATCATGTAATCCATGTCAGAGTTCGGTGGGTTATAGAAACACGAAAATACCCAGCATGCTTCCTCCGAAAGCGGCGTATGGCTGCCTAAATGGCGGGGTAAAAACGGTGATACACGTAAAAGCCGTGGGAGTTTCAGCCCATGAACGAAAAAAAAAAAAAAAAACCCACACAGGTTCAAGGGAAGGATGAGTGTGTTAAAAGCAAGAAGAAAAAGAGGAAGAAAATGGAAAACAGACAGTGATGGAAACCGCCATGAGGAAATCGTTCAACAGAATATCATTCTTCAACACTCTGACCATGATCAAGGCAATATGTCTGATTTACGAACTTCGGAAAGAGTGATCGTTGCAAAAAACAAGAAGAAGAAGGAAAGGACAAGTCGCGTAAGGCGAAAATACAATATTTAGTCAAGTAGCTGTCGAACTCACAGAATGAAACGCAATGCCATTTTACTCGTAGCATCGTCAGGCCACCGCTCATGGCAAAGGCAGTGAAATTGACAAGAAGAGCGGGGTAGTAGTTGCGCTAAGAAGGATAGCACGCTTTTCTGTACCTCTCTTTGTTTTAACTTTCTGAGCGTGTTTTTAATCCAAACATATCATATCTATATGTTTTTGGAATCAGGAACCGACAAGGAATAAGATGAAAGTGTTTTTAAATTGATTTGGACAATTTAATTTTGATAATAATTTTTATATATTTAATTTTCAGAGCTTGTTTTTAATCCGAATATAACATATTTATATGTTTTTGGAATCAGCAAATGATGAAGAATAAGATAAACGTAAATTTGGATCGTTTTATAAATTTTTATTTTTTTTTACAATTTTCCGATTTTTAATGACCAAAGTCATTAATTAATTTTTAAGCCACCACGCTGAAATGCAATACCGAAGTCCGGGCTTCGTCGAAGATTACTTGACCAAAATTTGAACCAATTTGGTTGAAAAATGAGGGCGTGACAGTGCCGCCTCAACTTTCACGAAAAGCCGGATATGACGTCATCAAAGACATTTATCAAAAAAATTAAAAAAACGTTCGGGGATTTCATACCCAGGAACTCTCATGTCAAATTTCATAAAGATCGGTCCAGTAGTTTAGTCTGAATCGCTCTACACACACACACGCACACACGCACACACGCACACACGCACATACACCACGACCCTCGTTTCGATTCCCCCTCGATGTTAAAATATTTAGTCAAAACTTGACTAAATATAACAAAGCAGGACCTAGCATAGAGTGGATGGCACACACAATAATGCTGTCTAAAATACGATGAGTATGGTCGTAGGAACAAAAATACGACAAGAAAAATCATGGACTACTTTTTTTTACAACTGTGCATCAGAGTTTCACACCCCCAAAATTACACACATAGAATGTCATTCCTGAATATTTAGTGCGACTCTTCATATTCTAATGATTAAAGAGAACTTCATAACTTTTAATCAATGATTACAGTTTTTGTCATTAAACATTGAAAGAATTTGATTGAAGTTTTTGTTTAAAATGTATTGGTTAACTTATTAACTATGCAACAGACGTGTGCAAAGCATGTTTTAATCATGGATGTTCAAATGCTGTGTGGAGTACACTCATATTTCTGAAAATACAACAAGTTTGTTTTGAGAATACTCCAAGTACAAGGGTTCCCAGGTCTGAAAGAACCAGAGAACAGAAAGGAGAGGTGCGAGAAAAAAACAACTAGTGATATCTGCTCATACAGAACTGCTGAAACCAAAGCTTAAAGGCATATGTACGCGCTCCCGTGTTTACAAAGTGTAGTTTGCCCATAATCGATGTCAAACGCACCATAAGACCATATAATGACGATATGTCACCATGCGCGGACCATAATACATGCATTACAGCTTGTTCTAGCCTCTGAAAAAGTGAGGATGTCAACAAAGCCGTGGTGTTAGCTCCCTTGCATCAACGTTACATGTGTTGCCAAATCTATAAATAGGACGATCCAGATCAAAATGAAAATTAACATATCTCAACATTGAAGGGGTCCTAGACCACAATATTTTGCAGGGAACTTAATTTAGCATGTCTCCAGCTGTTGGTAAAGCAATTAGCGTGTATAGTCATCAAGTACATATGCCTTTAAAGTTTGAACTTGTGGAGAAAAAAAAAGTGAAAATATCATTTCTGGGTAACTTTAGAAAGTAGACAATATAATCAAGACGGCGCCAAAGAAAATTGCGTCATGTCAATTGAATGTAAATTTTAATTTGTCAGAATTTCAGTTTGTATATGGTCCATGGACCTGTGCTTTTTTGAGTTCTTGTGTGTTTTTGTTTACCTTTGTTATGTTTGTAATTAGGTATGTTAAATTGGTGAAGAAATTCTTCTGGCTTGGGGTCATTTTGATGAATGAGTAAAAAGTTGTATAACTCTTTCTGGTTTTGAATTTAGTTGGTTGCAGCTTGTTATTGATGTGTTGATGTGCTTATATACATTGCAATGTAGTTAACAACTGAACACACACACATTTATACTGGCTGGTACACTGCACACGCACACACACACACTGTACAAACACACATGCACAGTACACGCATGCACACACACTCTGTACACAAACACATACACCACACCAGATTGCACTGTACACACACACACACACCAGCATGCACTCACATGTACACACACACATATATATACGCACAAACACTCGATCCAGACTTGAGTGCACATGCACATCTAACAAGTGTGCATGCAAAACATACACATAAACAAAGACACATGAAATATTGCACATTTTATTATGCAGGGAAAAACAGTAATAAGCACCCATGGACCCTCAGCAGAAAACAGAACAACAATCTTTACAATAATAATGAGAGAAAAGGCAGGTAGAAATTGGATTTATATTAAAAAGGGAAAAGTGTTCAGGGGAGTGCAAACCTGCTAATGTGAAAATGTGTTGTCTTTAAAGATAATTTTCTTCTTGTGTGGAAATCATCAACATTGCCACACACCTGTCCAGGCTTCGACGTGATAAATCAGCATCCTTCAATGTAGACACATACCAACAAACAGGAGCCTGGCTACATTCAGTACATTGTGTTTTTACACCCCCGGTATAGGGGTGTGTATAGGTTTCGGTCGATGTGTTTGTGTGTTTGTGTTCGCATATAGATCTCAAGAATGAACGGACCGATCGTCACCAAACTTGGTGAACAGGTTCTATACATTCCTGAGACGGTCCTTACAAAAATTGGGACCAGTCAAACACACGGTTAGGGAGTTATTGGTGGATTAAGATTCTACAAGGACTTATAGAGTGACATATTAATGGTCAAAGGGAAATAACCTTCTCAGTTGGTGGCAGTGAGAATGGTTATTTCCCTTTGACCAACGGGGGTGTTTTTCCTACCTTGAAGGAATTTCTTGTTTTGTTTTGTTTCTTTGCTAAATAGATGAATATGTGAAATAACTGTTGGGTTTTCATAGGTGAATGGAAGAGTTGCTTTCCCTTTATATTCCTCGCATTTGCATGTATATACAAACACTTATGGAAGCTACACATGACATTGTATGCTTGCCTCAGTGTTTCTATGGAAACAAGGAAAAGCAACTCTTCTCAACTCATAAAAACTTGACAGAGTTATTCCTTAACATCGTCTATTACAATATGTATTCAAAGGCAAAAATCAAGTCTGCAGAGGAATTAGAGGCAGGCCCGACACGGCTACAGGCGCTGTAGTCTACTGAGAGCTGATTTTTGGTATATTCTTCTTCGTTCATGGGCTGAGACTCCCACGTTCACTCATGTTTTTTGCACGCGTGGATTTTTACGTCTATGATCGTTTTACCCCTCCATTCCGGCAGCATACGCCGATTTCGGGGGAGGCATGCTGGGTATTTTCGTGTTTCTCTAACCCTCGAACTCTGACATGCATTACAGGATCTTTTGCATGCGCATTTAGTCTTGTGCTTGCGTGTACATGAAGGGTGTTAAGTCACAGTAGCAGGTCTGCACATACGTTTACCTGGGAGATCGGAAAAATCTCCACCCTTAACCCACCAGGCGGCAGCGGCCGGGAGTTGAACACACGACTTTCCGATTAGGAGGCCGATGTCTTACCACCACGCCACTGCGCCCGTCCATTTTTGTTATATGACCAAGTAAAAGGGTGCTCTTATGACATGTAAACACGACGGCGAAGATCGGAGGTGGTGCACACTTTGCTCAAGCCTGCTACTAACTACAGCCGAAATAGTTCGGTGACGTCAGCAAATCAGGGGATTCCGCTATTTTTTGGTTGCAGCTGTAACCTTCGCGGTTCGCCGATACAACCCTGCAAACATTCGGGGCGTCATCGGCGAACTGTCTTTTCTATTGGTTGAATATTTTTTGTATCTTCATCCTTGAAGAGTGCCAATACTGACGGCTATAACGCTGTCAACCGATCACCAGTCTTCTCACGTGATATTTCTTGATCATATGACCGGTATCGCCGATATATTTTGCCGCTATAGTTAGTACACCGAACCAGGCACGGTAAACATTCGCCAAACGTTCCCCGACCTAGTTCGGCTTGGTTTGGCTGTAGTTAGTAGCGGGCTTTACACAATAAGGAATGTATCTTTAATTACACTGGGAGAAAAAAGTCAGAAATAAAAGGCAAAATGCATGAACATTACCTACATAAAGGACAATCATAGCAATAGAGGAGGAAGGAAAAGTAAAAAACATTAATTACAATTAGGTCAAATCTGTTGTTAAAAGGGTCTTCAAGATGTGGTTACATATGTAAAGAAATGCTTAAGATGCTTTATTTGTAGATGAGTGAAATTCTGTGGTAGCATTAATTGTTTTGATAATAACTGATAATAATTACAAGTTCATGTTAAGGAAAAGACAGGGGCAAGTCTCTTGTGCAATTTACTTTCATGTTCAACAGATGTTCTTTGTTGAAACAATACAGTGGAACCCCCCTTTTAAGACCTCCAAACATCTGAGAAAATCAGGTCTTAAAAAGGAGGGAGTCTTGAAATAGAGGTTAATTTACAGGGCTTGTGAACAAAAATTGCGAAAAGACAAGGTCTTAAAATGGGGGTTCCACTGTTTTACAAGGCGAATGGTCCTTACATACCCAATAATGTCTTCACTAGTGATAATGTGCCTCACCTGTCTTGCATGTCTGTTTAAATCTGTTTGAAAGGAAATATTCAGAACGGTGGGTGTCATTTAAGTAATAATATCTACATCGTGTAAATCTATTCAATCTCATTAACGTAAAACAAAATGGATAAGCCAGATTAGTAGAAAACAGAGATATGTGCGAAGAAGACGATAGATTGAAGACACCAAAAATACAGTTATTACACAATATAAAAAGGAACGTGGAAGAAAACTCATGTCAGAGAGATTCAAGCAAAAACATATTGAACTATGAGCAATAAGTATAATGGCATTCCGTTTTAGTTACTGCAATTTTAAACCTGAGTTAAAATGTGATCAGTACAGCTTGACTTGCACTAAGCTATACAGTGGAACCAACTTTTGAGACATCGAAAAATTGGGTTTTAAAAAGGAGGGACTGTCCTAAATTGGAGGTAGGTTTACATGAACAGAAAATCTGAAAAAGCCAGGTTTAAAAAAAGGGGGAAGTCTTCAATTGGGGGGGGGGGGGGGGGGGGGGGGGTGGAGGGGTTCTGCTGTAAAACATTTCTACCTATAGTTTAACCAATGATAATAATGAATTGACCTAAATTATTTGTTTTCTTCATTATTTCACATCCTGGAATGATGACGACATTAAAGGCATATTATGTACTCGATGACTATACACGCTAATTGCTTTACCAACAGCTGGAGACATGCTAAATTAAGTTCCCTGCAAAATATTGTGGTCTAGGACCCCTTCAATGTTGAGATATGTTAATTTTCATTTTGATCTGGATCGTCCTATTTATAGATTTGGCAACACATGTAACGTTGATCAAGGGAGCTAACACCGCGGCTTTGTTGACATCCTCACTTTTTCAGAGGCTAGAACAAGCTGTAATGCATGTATTATGGTCCGCGCATGGTGACATATCGTCATTATATGGTCTTATGGTGCGTTTGACATCGATTGTGGGCAAACTACACTTTGTAAACACGGGAGCGCGTACATATGACATTAAGTATTGCGGACAATCAAAACAGCAAGTGCCAAGCAAAAACGGATAGAACGTACGGTGTAACTGAGAAAGACATCTTACTATTTTTTTTTTTAGGGTGATCTACCACAGAAGAATATAATTTAAGTCTCTATGTCTGAGAATGAAAACCAATTCCCAAAGAAACGGTTTGTAAATTAATACAATGGAATTCCCCTTTTGCAACCTTCAAAAATCTAAGAAAATGGATCACTCATGGTCTTAAAAAGAAGTCTTAAAATGGGGGTAAGTTTACAGACGATCTGAAAAAGCAAGGTCTTAAGAAGGCGGAAGTCTTTAATGCGGGGGGGGGGGGGGGGGGGGGGGGTGTGTCTTAAAAGAGGCAGGGGGGGGGGGGGGTTCCATTGAAGCCATACAAAATGTGAATTGAACTGCAAAATACCTAAAACAAAAGGTGCATTTGATTCAGGGGGGGGGGGGGGGGGGGGGTTTGTGGGGTTGTGTATTTTATTTTGACAGATAACAGTACTTACAGTTTTCTTTAATGGACTAAGAGTGGGAAAATGTCAAGTAAAACACCACTTGTGCACATTGATATTTACACACATTAACACAGATGTTAATTTGAAAGAGAGATTAATTGTACAGCTGGAGTAGATCACAAGTCTTGGTGAGCATGCACAGAGGTGTTTTTTTTCTAAGTAAGACTGAAAATATCCTAACAATTAAGCTACATAAAAAGTATGTACAAGTGACAATTTAAGTAAGAATGCATTAACATGTAGGTTTGCGGAATAATAATAATAATAAAAATAATAATGACAGCTTATGTAGCGCGAACCACAGCTTGTAAACTATGCTCTCCGTGCTTTACATATTAACTATGAATAAAACCATGGTCAGCAATGACTACATTAAAAATTGTTTGCGGCATGAGGACAATTAAATATTTGAGGAAAAAATAAATCTTAGTTGAAT
>NC_090254.1:5450173-5465173 GCF_037325665.1 Littorina saxatilis | reverse complement strand
CATCGGAAAGAAAGTCTTGGGGGCAGTAGGGGGAGGACGAGAGGCGGTTGTGATGCCTTCACAATTATTATTATTTGACGATGTAATGGCTGGTTAACTTGAAATACACAATGGAGAACATTGGGAAGGGAGGGGGGGGGGGGGCAAAAAAGGAGAGTGGTTCTTAAAATACAGGAAAAGAAGGGTGAAGGTGGTGTGGCCCTATCCTTTGTCGATCAACTTTTTGGCATTATGGCAGAACAACAGGATGAGACTGGATGACAAGGAGACGCGAAAATAAGAAACCAAAAAGAGGGGGGGGGGGGAGGGGGGAGGGGGGAGGGTGTGTGTGGTGGTGGAAGGGAGTGGGGGGGGGGGCGGTAGAGAGAGAAAGAGAGAGAAAGGCTGACCTTGACATGCAGATTAAGTCAAACGATAGAACAAAACGTGAGAGAGGCCGACCTACGGCTTAAGTCAAACGATATAACAAAACGTGAAAGAGCCCGACCTAGATAAAGTCAAATGATAGAACAAAACGTGAGAGAGGCCGACCTAGACATGCAGATTAAGTCAAATTATAGAACAAAACGTGAAAGAGCCCGACCTAGATAAAGTCAAATGACAGAACAAAACGTGAGAGAGGCCGACCTATACATGCAGATTAAGTCAACCGATAGAACAAAACATGAGAGAGCTATCTAGAGAGAGGCCGACCTTGTCATGCAGATTCAGTCCAACAAGAGCACACAAAGTCTTAGACACAAGGTTTCGTCTAGCATGCACGTGCTTAACGTATGACTGTTACCTGCATTCCTCTGTGAGCTCTGTATAGTTGTTTTTCTCACGATGCATAATTATGCAAAGAATGTTAAGCCCGCTTTAAGAACAGGAGCAAAAAAAGCGACATACATCCAAACTGAGGCGCATAATACATATGAGAGAGGGCGACCTTGTCATGCAGATTGAGTCAAAAAAGAGTACACAAAGTAAACGGAACTGAAGTAGGGGTGGACTAAGGGAGGGAGGGAGGGAGAGAGAGAGAGAGAGAGAGAGAGAGAGAGAGAGAGAGAGAGAGAGAGGGAGAGAGAGAGAGAGAGAGAGAGAGAGAGAGAGCGAGGGAGAGAGAGAGAGAGAGAGAGAGCGTTTATTTATGTGTGCAATAGAAGTGAACAACTGCGTATCTTAGTGTGTGTGTGTGTGTGTGTGTGTGTGAGGGGTGTGTGTGTGTGTGTGTGTGTGTGTGTGTGTGTGTGTGTGTGTGTGTGTGTGTGTGTGTGTGTGTGTGCGTGTGTGTGTGCCAGTGTATGTGTGTGTGTTTTCTCATGATGCATAATTATGCCAAAAGGTCTTTAATAACAGGAGCAAAAAGCAGGGTCCCCACTGGTTTTTAGAAACAAAATTCCATGACTTTTCCATGACTTTCCATGAGCCTCAATAACATTTTCCATGACTAGATCCACAGGTCGCCATTTCCGAACACGCAAACTTTTTACGTCTAATGTCACTGCCAGTTTTGACACTGGCTTGCTTTGCACTGAATTTGAGTCAGTTTCTACGCAGTGTCTCTTCGACAAGCAAGTCAAGCATTTGCTAAGCAGTCAGATTATCGGTAATGTTTGCTGGTCCTGTCATTTCACTAAACTGGACCAGCCACTGTTTGTATCCATCTGCACTTTCGTAAATTCCGTTTTGTAACCGTCACTGTGACTTGACGAACTGTCATTTTTTTTCACCGCGATACACAGTTCATTGCGAAGATCTTCCTTGGTAATTCGTTCCAATTCCGCATACTTTTTGTTGTCAAGAAACAACTCGAAAGAAAGTTTCAAACTCATCATCCTCCATCTCGCTTGTCGAAGCGCTAAAGTACTTTATCGATGCAAAAACAAAAGCAGAAAACTTCAACGAAACCGACTCAAGTGCAGCGCAGACGATACGACGAGATAACGGAAGGAAGTGAGCCTCGCTTTGGCTCAAGTGCCGTTAAAAATACCGTTATTCTCGTATGCAAATACGAACGAGAAGTTGGTCATACGAACAAGCCTTGTGCTGGCGACGCAAATCGCTGCTGGCTGTCAAAAGGGGGGGTAATGGCTGGGCAACGAAAATATATAGCCGCTGGCGTGCTAAAGGTTACTTTTTTGTTTCTTTCTTATCTTTGTTAAATTCCATGACTTTCCATGACTTGAATTGAAATTCCATGACTTTCAAGGCCTGGAAAATTAAAAATCAAATTCCATGACTTTCCAGGTTTTCCATGACCTGTACGAACCCTGAAAAAGAGAGACGGATATCCAAACAGAAGCGCATACAGATGACAGAACATTAGAGAGTCTGACCTTGACATACAGATGACAGAACATTAGAGAGGCTGACCTTGACATGCAGATGACAGAACATTAGAGAGTCTGACCTTGACATACAGATGACAGAACATTAGAGAGGCTGACCTTGACATGCAGATGACAGAACATTAGAGAGTCTGAGCTTGACATGCAGATGACAGAACATTAGAGAGGCTGACCTTGACATACAGATGACAGAACATTAGAGAGGCTGACCTTGACATACAGATGACAGAACATTAGAGAGGCTGACCTTGACATACAGATGACAGAACATTAGAGAGGCTGACCTTGATATACAGATGACAGAACATTAGAGAGGCTGACCTTGACATGCAGATTAAGTCAAACAAGAATACACACAGTCTGCGACACAAGTTTTCGTCTCGCATGCACGTGGTAAACGTATTTCCTGTTACCTGCATTCCTCTGTGAGCCCCGTAGAGTTGACAGGGGCATAGGCCAGGGTGAAGTTGGTGTAACCAGACAGTGACCACTCGAACTGATACTGATACAGCAACCGCGGTAAAAACTCAGAGGTGAAAGCAATCAGAAAAGCCTGCAACGAACAAAAAACGACATGTCTGTCTAAAAAGTTCTGAAAAGTAAGACCACTCAACGATATGTTGTTTAAACATTGCAATGAATATTGAAAGTCCTTCAGGCACACAAGGTTAAACCTATTAAGGACTAGCCTGAGGAATATGATAGAAATATGTTAACAAGTCGCGTAAAGCGAAAATACAATATTTAGTCAAGTAGTTGTCGAACTCACAGAATGAAACTGAACGCAACGCAACGCAACGCAGCAAGACCGTATACTCGTAGCATCGTCACTCCACCGCCCGTGGCAAAGGCAGTGCCCGTGGAATTGACAAGAAGAGCGGGGTATTCGTTGCGCTGAGAAGGATAGCACGCTTTTCTGTACCTCTCTTCGTTTTAACTTTCTGAGCGTGTTTTTAATCCAAACATATTATATCTATATGTTTTTGGAATCAGGAACCAACAAGGAATAAGATGAAAGTGTTTTTAAATTGATTTCGAAAAAAAAAATTTGATAATAATTTTTATATATTTAATTTTCAGAGCTTGTTTTTAATCCGAATATAACATATTTATATGTTTTTGGAATCAGCAAATGATGGAAAATAAGAAAAACGTAAATTTGGATCGTTTTATAATTTTTTTTTTTTTTTTACAATTTTCAGATTTTTAATGACCAAAGTCATTAATTAATTTTTAAGCCACCAAGCTGAAATGCAATACCGAAGTCCGGGCTTCGTCGAAGATTACTTGACCAAAATTTCAACCAATTTGGTTGAAAAATGAGGGCGTGACAGTGCCGCCTCAACTTTCACGAAAAGCCGGATATGACGTCATCAAAGACATTTATCAAAAAAATGAAAAAAATGTTCGGGGATTTCATACCCAGGAACTCTCATGTCAAATTTCATAAAGATCGGTCCAGTAGTTTAGTCTGAATCGCTCTACACACACACACACACACACACACAGACACACAGACACACGCACATACACCACGACCCTCGTTTCGATTCCCCCTCGATGTTAAAATATTTAGTCAAAACTTGACTAAATATAAAAATTACAGCAGCCGTGGTAAAACCTCAGAGGTAAAACGATCAGAAAACCTGCAACGCACAAAAGGACATGCCGGTCTAAAAAGGTTTTGAAAGTAAGACCACACAACGATATTGTGTTCAAACATTCAGCAGCCGTGGTAAAACTTCAGAGGTGAAAGCGATCGGGAAAGCCTGCAACGCAAAAGAAGACATGTCTGTCTAAAAAGCTGTGAAAGAAAGACTACACAATGATATGTTTTTCTCTCAACATCAGTTTCAGAAAAAAAGACTGCAACCAAAACAGAAGAAGGCATGTCTGCAATACAAAACGTGTTAAAAGCAAGGTTCAACAGCCGTATTTTTCAGAAGAGTTTTGAAAAGTCTGCAGTAAGTGGAGAGAAGAAGAATGTTCAAAATGTCAAGGAAAGTGCCGAGACTCGTCGGCTATATATTTATCTTAACAGCTTTATCTTTGTTGATCTTTGCTGTCCCATAGACCATTTATCCTGGACCGCCAACTAGCTCTCTCTCCGCTCTTTCTCTCTATTACGAGGTAGCGGCCTCTCGCATTTAGGAACCTACGCTTACAAGCCTTTCAGAAATCAGGGGGACGTGATATCCGGTGTCGATTGTAAACATGGACGAAGTTGCCGAGGTAAGTTCTGAAAATGCTAAAAAAACTCAGCAAAAGTGCATATGGAACATGTTTTTCGATGAATTTTGTTAAGGTTAGTTTGGAGTTTTGGAAAATTCAGTTGATTGTCACCTCCCATTGTCACAAATAACTGGAGCGTGCTTTCTTTTCACTGTCTTCGAATCGCTGGCCTTTCAAACCGGACGCGAGGCGCCCCTGAAAGTCGAGAGTCGTAACCTCGAAGGGTCACGTGACGAGTTGGCGGTCCAGGCTATTTGGTCTATGGTTGTCCTTATGTACTGTCAACGCATTTGCATACTTTAAACAGGCAAAATTAACCCTAACCAAATAAACCTGACGTCAGTTCCTGAAAAACTGCTCTTGGGGAGATTTGCATGGTTTAATTTGGCTTACAAACGGGACGACCGTACTGTAAACCAATTTGTCAAAGTCTGCCAACAAACAGCATTGTTATCAAGGCAAGGCAAAGAATGTATTCAAGAAACCCCATGGGGGTACATACAAAGAACAGAAAAAACAAGAACAAGAAAGAAATGCAAACTGTTTCAACACATTCGGATGAAAAAAATAAAAATAAAATAAAAATTTCATAGTTCTAAAATAGAAATTCACGGGATATGACTTCATGCATTTATACATTTTATTGCGGAAACAAAACAACAATTAACTGACTATATCATTTCAAAATATCAACACCAATTAAGAATTCTTTTACAATGCATTTTATCAAGTGAATTAAATCGCACTCACGTTGCTAATGACAGCAAGTTGCGCCAGAGCGTCGAGAATGACGAACCAGACGCCAATGTCCTGAGCCCTCTCCGCCACAGGTCGCCGCGTTTCGCAGACAAACTTGTGTGCATCCAACCGTATCTCCACCCAGTTGTTCAGCAGAGCGAAAAGAGGCGCCAGAGGGAACGCGGCCACAAAGATAGTGATGAAACCGAACTGCAGGACTGTAAAATAGGAGTGGATGACATCAACTTACGTGTGAATTACGCGAAAGATAGAACACTTGTAGGACCATGCAGCTTCACCTCTCTCTCTCTCTCTCTCTCTCTCTCTCTCTCTCTCTCTCTCTGTCTCTCTCTCTCTGTCTCTCTCTCTCTCTCTTCCTCTCTCTCTTCCTCTCTCTCTCTCTCTTCCTCTCTCTCTCTCTCTCTCTCTCTCTCTCTCTCTCTCTCTCTCTCTCTCTCTCTCTCTCTCTCGCTCTCTGTCTCTCTGCGTGTGCCAAAGTACGCCTGAATGTTTTTATGCACATCCTACTTTTGTAACTGTCAATAAAGCACAAATCACAAGTCATTAACAATAAAATAAATGACACCCAAGAAAAAACACCCAGCACTGTAGGTCTATGAGTCGGATAAACATTAACAGTAAATATATGTGACTAAAATGCTTGAACTATGCAACCCGTGCGCTTTATTCGATGTATAATTTGCTTATTGAGAACGGCTGAGGACACAGCTCAGAACTCCAGACCTTACGAACAGACTATCATAATGCTTCAGATGACACGGAAATGATAGATTCATACACTAAAAGTAATCACCAGTTTGTTCGCGAAAAGTCACTACAACTGAGTTGAAATGATAGATTCATACACTTAAAGCGATAACCAGTTTGTTCGCGAAAAGTCACTGTAACCAATATGAAATGAAAAAGTCACTTTAATCGAGTGGAAATGAGAAAGGTCACTATAACCAAGTTGAACAGAAATATTCATACACTAAAAGCGATCACCAGTTTTTTTGTGTAAAGTCATAATAACCAAGTTGAAATGATAAAAGTCACTATAACCAAGTTGAAATGATAAAAGTCACTATAACCAAGTTGAAATGATAAAAGTCACTATAACCAAGTTGAAATGATAAAAGTCACCATAAAACCAAGTTGAACAGATCGATTCATACACTTTAAGCGATCACCAGTTTGTTTGCAGAAATTCACTATAACCGAATTCATTATAATCGCCGTTTTTTACTGTACACCTACCCATCTCCAAGTACTCCTGAAAGAGCCCCTCGTTCTCTATGAGCTCGTAGTCCTCCTCCCAGCGAGTCCTCGTCACGTTCTTCACCAGGCGCACCTTAAAGCGGTGCCAGAACCCCTTCAGCTTGGGCACGATGATCTCCTGGGCGTTGTTGATCACCTGCAAGCACCCAACAGTGACGGGATGACAAACAACAACATCGACACCAACACCACCACCAACAACAACAACAACAAAACAAAAACAGAAGCAGCAGTAGCTAGCACCACCTGTATGATGGCGATGATGATAATGTAATGAGGAAGAGCCTAGGAGGAGGCGGAGGAGGAGGAGGAGGAGGAGGAAGACGATGACGATGATGATGATGATGATGATGATGATGATGACGACGACGACTGCACTAGCCAAACAACAACGATCTCTTATCTTTCTTTTATGTCTTCTCCCCCTCCTGTTTCTGCTCGTAAAATCAGGAAATTTCAACTTATAAGAGCATGCAATGATTGCGATCATAACAACCGACACCACAAACAGTAATGTTGAACTTTAGCGTTGTAAATTCACAGCTCACAATCCAGTGGCACTTAAGCCTTCCGTTTTGCAGAACCTGCTCTTGTACGCATAACAAGTCATGTTTAGATACCTTTGAAGTGACGGAATGAAATGAACAGATGCCTTTTGTTGACATGGGTTTTTAGAAAGAAAACATCGGAACAGCCGCCATTTGGAAGGCAGGCAACTCCCCAGGCAACTCTGTCAATATTACTATGCATTTTATCGTCATTTTCGTCGATCAAATGAACAAATTAAATAATTCTTCTTAAGTTTGGAGCTCAATCCGTCAATCAATTTCACGATAAATATTCTTTGGTTTGATTAAAGGGACCCGTATAAAAATTAAGCCCAAAATACCACTGGATTGTGAGCTATGAATTTACTACACTAAAGTTCCTCAGATCTTGCATTCTTTATTAGACATCCCTACCTGTTTGCCGATCATGATGACACCCAGCTGCTGTGCCAGTTCGATCAGGCATCCGCCATTGTTGCACTCTTCTGAGCGGAGTCCAAAAAATCGATTGTAATGTCCAGGGTAACCCACGAACCTGAGAACATTGATAATGCGAGACAGTTCAAAGAATAATGAAAACACGTGCCCACAACATCAGCACCATTTCCCGTTTGTCAAAAGAAAAAAATGTCGCTGATGGTCATACGCACACACACACACGCACACACACGCATGCATGCACGCACGCACGCACACGAGCACACACGCATGCATGAACACACAGAGAGAGAGAGAGAGAGAGAGAGAGAGAGAGAGAGAGAGAGAGAGAGAGAGAGAGAGAGAGAGAGAGAGAGAGAGACGGACAGACATACAGAAGCAGAGACAGACAAAGAGATACCCACCTTCCTTTGAAGAAAGCTATATAAATGATTGAAGAGTAGAAGTTGACGAACTGGAAAATGAATACTTTGAACGTCAGCTGGTCTTCAAACTCCGTCTGTGTCCGATGCATCTCTGCGGAAGAAAAATATGTTTAATTACAATGTGTAAAACTAGAAGCTGAGTAAACAAAGCATTTTACGCGTGTATCACTTCAAATTACAATAAAACAAAACCCACCATCAAAGCCAACTCTTGTACCTGTTGCTCTTTTTGATAAGGGGCTCCGCTCAGATAATTATGTAACTTCAGCAGGACCGACGACGCACTGCAGCTTATCCCAGCCCGCTACACGTTGCATGAAAGGAAAACAGGCCAAGTACTCGTCATAATCCCTATCGCGGCATAAATAATAGGCCGTGCGTCGTCTGTGCCGCTGAAACTGCGCAGGTATATTCTGCCCTTAAGAAACATGAAAAGCACAGAGTAGGCTAAAGCGCACGTGTTACATTTTGCCTTTGCCATTAAAAACGCGACAAACGATCGACGGAGGTTTTTATGTTACTGGTTATAGCAAGCACCTGTGGTTTAGACTTCGTCAAAAACAAAACAAAAACTGCACGGAAAACTCATGCAAGAAGACACATAAAACACGTGGCGTTTCATTGAGTACAAAATTGAAACGAAACAGCTGGAGTTATGAATGGGTTATAGTGTCGAGAACTGCACGTGTTTTTCATTATCGGTACTTACAGCTTCAAATCAACACAAGTTGTGGCCGAAGCAACCGACAGTGGTATTGACAGTAATACAGGTCACGGGTTTTGAGTGAATGAAACGTTTTACTGAATTAAACGCCACGTGTTATACGCGTCTTCTGACATGAGTTTTCCGTGCACTTTTTTGTTTTTGACGATGTCTAAACCACAGGTGCTTGCTATAACAAGTAACATAAAAACCGCCGTAGATCGTTTGTCGCGTTTTTAATGGCAAAGGCTATATTTCAAGCATTTTAGTCTCGCATACACACGGACAAAAAACCCAGCACAACATTCTCGATGTATCTCTCCTTACCCCATTGTGTGAGTCGCAGCGCCAGTTTCTCATAGACCCTGCCCAGCGCCATAATGAGCAGGAGGTTGACCATGGCAGCGGACATGGAAGCAATGATGGAGGCCTTGGACCGCAGGTCTTTGTTCTCGAACAGGATCATGGAGATCACCACCCGGTACATGATCACAGCCACGATGAAGATCAACACCAGAATGATCTGAAGATCAACACCACAATGATCTGAAGATCAACACCCGGTACATGATCACAGCAACGATGAAGATCAACACCAGAATGATCTGAAGATCAACACCACAATGATCTGAAGATCAACACCCGGTACATGATCACAGCCACGATGAAGATCAACACCAGAATGATCTGAAGATCAACACCACAATGATCTGAAGATCAACACCACAATGATCTGAAGATCAACACCCGGTACATGATCACAGCCACGATGAAGATCAACACCACAATGATCTGAAGATCAACACCAGAATGATCTGAAGATCAACACCCGGTACATGATCACAGCCACGATGAAGATCAACACCAGAATGATCTGAAGATCAACATCACAATGATCTGAAGATCAACACCCGGTACATGATCACAGCAACGATGAAGATCAACACCAGAATGATCTGAAGATCAACACCACAATGATCTGAAGATCAACACCCGGTACATGATCACAGCCACGATGAAGATCAACACCACAATGATCTGAAGATCACAAAGTGATTATTGCAAAGTGTACTGATTTATATATATATCTCACTCACCCCCCCCCCCTCCACTACGATGAAGATCAACACCACAATGATCTGAAGATCACAAAGTGATTATTGCAAAGTGTACTGATTTATATATATATCTCACCCCCCCCCTCCACCACGATGAGGTTCAGCACTAGAATTATCTGAAGATCACAAAGTGATTATTGCAAAGTGTACTGATTTGTATATATCTCACCCGCCCCCCTCCACCACGATGAGGTTCAGCACTAGAATTATCTGAAGATCACAAAGGGATTACTGTAGTGTATTGATTTGTATATATAGCTCACCCCCCCCCCTCCACCACGATGAGGTTCAGCACTAGAATTATCTGAAGATCACAAAGGGATTACTGTAGTGTACTGATTTGTATATGGCCAAGAATCTGTCATGGCGTCGAAAGAAGGAAAGAGCCCGCTTGAATTATTTGGCAGGCTCCTGCTTCTAATAAACTTTTTTTGCAAAGAACATTTTTGTGTTGGATGAAAGAGGATGAATGGACGAACGTTTTGGTATAACATGGTGGCAAATTTATGCCGTAAGCAATGAATAACGGACTTGTGATTCCAACCTTACCTAGTCATTCTGGAGAAAAAAGCGTTACGTGATTTTGGGTGCTTTCAGTTTTGTAAGAACTGTACTCCGAACACGTGCGCGACCGGTAAATCCTTCATACAAACCAGACAGGAAATGAATGCAGTGTTTAATGAGACCAAAAATGAGCTCGACGGAGCTGCCAACTTCGTTCATTTCGCTTGGAAAAGTGATGCGAGATGTACGTTATTATCCTTGTGTAAATTCGGTATCGGTCAGTCAAACGGTCGTACAGTCCGCGGTAAATGTAAGATGGCCGCCAAAGATCGATTTCGAGGTTCACACAGTCTACTAAGTCTAAAATAATATTTAAAAAATTGCTTGCAATGCATGCTTTGTCTGTGATTCGTGAAAATCGACACGATTTGTTGATTTTGTGTAAAGAAAAATTACTTATAACCAAAATAAAACGTTCTCGTTTTGCCGAGATGTTGTGACAAGCGTGACCTAACTAGTCTCCCTTGGTCATTTGCATATGATCTATCAATGACAACAGGACTTTCACACCTACGTGCGAGATGGACGAGCCCAGCCCCACGGGTAAAGTGTGCATGGTCGTCATCCAAATAGTAACGTACATCACTTTTGAGAATGAAACTGCTATAAATCGAGTGATTTCTTACGAAACATGATAAAAACAATGTTTGAAAGGAAAAAGTATTCGTACCTGAATGATTCAGTCGAAAATCGAATGTTGTTAAAAAAAATTTTTGGGGGGGTGGTGGTTTTGTGTAGGTGTTAGTGGTGCTTGGTTACCCATAGGTCTGTGACATTCTTAGTTTATATGATCAAAGCTCATTGGCAATTGCAAATATTCTTAGGGAGGTAGGTTAGTCATGCTATCTAATTTTTACATTTAGTCAAGTTTTGACTAAATGTTTTAACATAGAGGGGGAATCGAAAAGAGGGTCGTGGTGTATGTGTGTGTGTGTGTATGTGTGTGTGTGTGTGTGTGCGTGTGTGTGCGTGTGTGTGTGTGTGTGTGTGTGTGTGCGTGCGTGCGTGTAGAGCGATTCAGACCAAACTACTGGACCGATCTTTATGACATTTTACATGAGAGTTCCTTGGATTGATATCCCCGATTTTGTTTTTCGTTTTTTCGATAAATGTCTTTGATGACGTCATATCCGGCTTTTCGTGAAAGTTGAGGCGGCACTGTCACGCTCTCATTTTTCAACCAAATTGGTTGAAATTTTGGTCAAGTAGTCTTCGACGAAGCCCGGACTTCGGTATTGCATTTCAGCGTGGTGGCTTAAAAATTAATTAATGACTTTGGTCATTAAAAATCTGAAAATTGTAAAAAAAAATAAAAAAATTATAAAACGATCCAAATTTACGTTTATCTTATTCTCCATCATTTTCTGATTCCAAAAACATATAAATATGTTATATTTGGATTAAAAACAAGCTCTAAAAATTAAAAATATAAAAATTATTATCAAAATTAAATTTTCGAAATCAATTTAAAAACACTTTCATCTTATTCCTTGTCGGTTCCTGATTCCAAAAACATATAGATATGATATGTTTCGATTAAAACACGCTCAGAAAGTTTAAACGAAGAGAGGTATAGAAAAGCGTGCTATCTTTCTCAGCGCAACTACTAAACCGCTCTTCTTGTCAAATTCACTGCCTTTGCCACGAGCATGAGCGGTGGACTGACGATGCTACGAGTATACGGTCTTGCTGAAAAATTGCATTGCGTTCAGTTTCATTCTGTAAGTTCGACAGCTACTTGACTAAATGTTGTATTTTTGCAATACGCGACTTGTTATTATTTATTATTATTATCATGAGAGCTTATATAGCGCGAACCACAATTAACCGTTGCTCTCCGCGCTTTACATATTAATTTCTGCCGTTTGAAATTGAATTTTTTTTACAGACAAACAGACATTTTTTACGCACAATATATAACGCATTCACATCGGCCAGTAAACCTCAAGCCATTACGGCGAATATTTACTTTTCGCGGCCTATTATTCCAAGTCAAACGGGTATTTGGTGGACATTTTTTATCTATGCCTATACAATTTTGCCAGGAAAGACCCTTTTGTCAATCATGGGATCTTTAACGTGCACACCCCAATGTAGTGTACACGAAGGGACCTCGGTTTTTCGTCTCATCCGAAAGACTAGCACTTGAACCCACCACCTAGGTTAGGAAAGGGGGGAGAAAATTGCTAACGCCCTGACCCAGGTTCGAACTCGCAACCTCTCGCTTCCGAGCGCAAGTGCGTTACCACTCGACCACCCAGTCCATTTCAGGCTGTTTTGTTTTCCTCAGGCAAAATATAATTAAAACTAATGAAAAAAATGTGTTTCAATTTGCATCCGGCAGTTAGGGTTAATTATCTTGCGTTTGGGGATGTGACTTTTTTTTTTAGATGGGATATTATATTTGGTTTGGGGTTGTGGCTCCATTTTATCTGTGGGCAGGTATTTAAGTGTATAAAAGACATTACAATTCCAGGCAGGTGTTTCGTTACAATGGAACTTGGAAGAAAAGTGTTGTTCGGCAGTACAGTAAAACCTGTCTCTAAAGGACACCCGTGGGGTATGGTAATGGTGTCCCTATTAGACAGGTGTCCTTTCTTCACAGGTGGAGGGGCTGGGGCAATATTGTACAAAGAACACGTAAAATGTACAAGACACTTTTTGTCAATTCTGGAGTATGTATTTATTTTTCAACACAAAACACAAGGTAAAAACTTAAATAAAATTAATTCAATAAAATAAACTTAAATAAAATTACCAGATCATTGTACAAGGCACAGATTGAGGGCGGTGACAGGACTAGAGAGAGAGAGAGAGAGAGAGAGAGAGAGAGAGAGAGAGAGAGAGAGAGAGAGAGAGAGAGAGAGAGAGAGAGAGAGAGACTGACTGACTATTAGGGTTTAACGTCCTCTTAGTCCAACTGGTTTATATTGGGACAGGTATTGGTAATACGCTGAAGATATGGTGTGATACTTTGATTCGAACAAGCCCGCTGTCCTTCGACACACCAGCATTGGGTTTGTCTCGTTGAAATGTTGATGCTTGCATATGTTTTTTTCAGTGTGTGTGTGTGCATGCGTGCGTACGTGTGTGTGTGTGTGTGTGTGTGTGTGTGTGTGTGTGTGTGTGTGTGTGTGTGTGTGTGTGTGTGTGTGTAACTAAGAAAAGGGACAGGAATGACTGATGCACAGACACTTTGTTGGGATTTCCTGGTTTTGTCATTAACATCCTCATCCTAAGCGCGTAAGCCACGATGCTAGCTCAAAAAGCCTAACGTCATGCTATTATCACTCACTGCTCTTACAAACGAACACACACAAACCTATGAATAAAGTAGATCTTACGGGATTTAACGTTTTTTTAACTGCCAAAATTTTACTTTTTATTCTTGTTGAAATTCACAACATTTCATAAAGATCGGTGAAAAATTAGAAAATAACGGTTTATAACTGACAAAAGCTTGGTTTTCTTCTGAAAAGTACGTATTGAAACTCAGTTATGGACAACGGACCTACTCACAAAATTTCATAAAGATTGGTGAAAAAACGGGATTTAAAGGTTTTTTAACTGCCAAAAATCAACTTTTTATTCTTGTTGAAATTCAGTTAGGGACAACCAACCTAACCACAACATTTCATAAAGATCGGTGAAAAATTAGAAAATAACGGTTTATAAAGTTTTTTTTAACTGCCAATAATTAACTTTTTCTTCTTGAAAAGTTTGTATTGGAGATCAGTTAGGGACAATGGATCACTGTGCCAATGTTGGTGTAAATCCGACGATTAGGGACCAAGAAACAAGGAGCAGAGTGTTTTTTGGCGGTTAAACTGTCATTTTAACAGTTTAATGATTTGGTGAAATTTCTTCCACCACAATACTATACAATGTTTTATCTACCCATTATTGCAAGAACCCCAAGATCACATTTTTTGGAAAAATCGCTTTCACCCATGCTAGAACCTCCCCTTAAGTGCTCAAGACACTATACTGACCCCCCCCAGGTGGCCCATACCAATAAAAACAGTTTTATTCTGCTAAAAACCACATCTCCTTTCTTACCCACAACAACATTAATAAGATAAAGCAAGTCTAAAAAATGGTGTTTGTGTAACACTTTTTGGACACACTGACAGATTCCTGAAAACACTGGATTTAACGTTTTTTTAACTGCCAAAATTTTACTTTTTATTCTTGTTGAAATTCACAACATTTCATAAAGATCGGTGAAAAATTAGAAAATAACGGTTTATAACTGACAAAAGCTTGTTTTTCTTCTGAAAAGTACGTATTGAAACTCAGTTATGGACAACGGACCTACTCACAAAATTTCATAGAGTTTGGTGAAAAAACGGGATTTAACGGTTTTTTAACTGCCAAAAATCAACTTTTTATTCTTGTTGAAATTCAGTTAGGGACAACCAACCTAACCACAACATTTCATAAAGATCGGTGAAAAATTAGAAAATAACGGTTTATAACGGGTTTTTAACTGCCCCAGGTGGCCCATACCAATAAAAACAGTTTTATTCTGCTAAAAACCACATCTCCTTTCTTACCCACAACAACATTAATAAGATAAAGCAAGTCTAAAAAATGGTGTTTGTGTAACACTTTTTGGACACACTG
>NC_090254.1:5437673-5445173 GCF_037325665.1 Littorina saxatilis | reverse complement strand
ATAACACATTTATATGTTTTTGGAATCAGAACATGATGAAAAAATAAAATAAAAGTAATTTTGGATCGTTTTATAAAAAAATAATTTTAATTACATTTTTCAGATTTTTAATGACCAAAGTCATTAATTAATTTGTTAGCCTCCATGCTGAAATGCAATAGCGAAGGCCGGCCTTCGTCGAAGATTGCTTGGCCAAAATTTCAAGCAATTTGATTGAAAATTGAGGGTGTGACAGTGCCGCTTCAACTTTTACAAAAAGCCGGATATGACGTCACAAAAGACATTTATCTAAAAAAAGAAATAAAGTCTGGGGATATCATACCCAGGAACTCTCATGTAAAATTTCATAAAGATCGGTCCAGT
The DNA here is from genome assembly GCF_037325665.1 of Littorina saxatilis. Taxonomy (NCBI): domain Eukaryota; kingdom Metazoa; phylum Mollusca; class Gastropoda; order Littorinimorpha; family Littorinidae; genus Littorina; species Littorina saxatilis. Next base: position 5,444,810 of record NC_090254.1, on the reverse strand, counting down.
AGTTTACTCTAAATCGCTCTACACACACACACACGCACAGACAGACAGACAGACAGACAGACAGACAGACAGACAGACACACACACACACACACACACACACACACACACACACATACACACACACACACACACACACACACACACACACACACACACACACACACACACACAGTAGTGCAGTGCGTTCAGTTTCATTCTGTGAGTTCCACAGCTTGACTAAATGTAGTAATTTCGCCTTACGCGACTTGTTTTTAGATTGTGAAAGAACTCACCTATCCAAGCAAAGTAGATGCCAATCTTTTCCCCAAAGTAGTCCCGGATGTGGTCCAGCGGTTGGTACTTGTACCAGCATCCCCAGCGCGCCCAGTACTCGTACAACACCTGTCGAGGGTTCAAATCCTCGGCGGCCATCAGATGTTTCGGTTTCTCGAAGGGACCCTGTACAGAAGTGCGTGCATGTTTTGTAACATGAACAGAATACGACTTCGACTGTTAAAGCTTATCGTCACATAATTATGCTAATGATGATAATAGCAACAGCTTATATAGCGCTAACCACAGTAATCTATGCTCTCCGCGCTTTATGTATTAACTATCAATAAAGCATACTATTTAAACATCAAATGCATACATTCTAACAAAATAACGTAACGTAACATATCGTTGTCTTAAGCGCTTACATTCACTTAATATTATACGCTTGATCAAAAGATCCAACGACTATATAAGATCGCAAAGGGAAAATAACAGGCATAATATGAATAGGGATGAAACATTGTTCACGTGTAAACAGACAGACAGAAAAACTGACACATGCTCGCGCACATGCATACATTTGTGCCAAGAAAGGGTGGTGGTAGGGAGGTGGGTGGTGGAGGAGGAAGGGGGGGGGTGGGTCCGGGTGCAGTGTGCGCTAGTATCTTTACTGGTCTCTCTCTCTCTCACACACACACACACGCACACACACACACACACACACGCACACACACACACACACATACACGCGCGCACGCAGACACACACAACACAAAACACATCCACAAAATGAACACACACACACACACGACGCCCCTTCTCCCCAACCCCAATCACCCACACTCACATCGTGCAGGGGGAAGGCTGCAGAGTAGACTTTGTCTTCAATCAACCTCTCGATGCCGACCTCGGCCTTCTTCCTCTTTCCGTACACAGTGCTGGACAAGATATGGTTCAGTATGCGATGACGTTGAACAGGCGGGAAGAAGTTCTCGTGGTCTTCGTTGCCTAGAAACCTGCACAAGACATTCAGCTTTTAACCTTTTGTTTTGAAATCCCCAAACAAATAGACAGCCAATGGTCACACATTCAGAAGAAAAACAACAAACAAGGTGAGTATTTGGAACGTTAAATTATTGACAAAACAAAACGTTACGTTCACAAATATATCGACTCAGCTGTCTTTATTTAGGTGTTGTGTAATTAGTGTTTGTCAAGATAAGTGTTGTGTAATTAGTGTTTGTCAAGATAAGTGTTGTGTAATCAGTGTGTGTCAAGATAAGTGTTGTGTAATCAGTGTTTGTCAAGATAAGTGTTGTGTGTATGTAATCAGTGTTTGTCAAGATAAGTGTTGTGTGTAATCAGTGTTTGTCACGATAAGTGTTGTGTGTAATCAGTGTTTGTCAAGATAAGTGTTGTATGTAATCAGTGTTTGTCAAGATAAGTGTTGTGTGTAATCAGTGTTTGTCACGATAAGTGTTGTGTGTAATTAGTGTTGGTCAAGATAAGTGTTGTGTAATTAGTGTTTGTCAAGATAAGTGTTGTGTGTAATCAGTGTTTGTCAAGATAAGTGTTGTGTGTAATCAGTGTTTGTCAAGATAAGTGTTGTGTGTAATCAGTGTTTGTCAAGATAAGTGTTGTGTGTAATCAGTGTTTGTCAAGATAAGTGTTGTGTGTAATCAGTGTTTGTCAAGATAAGTGTTGTGTACAGGGGCGGACGAGGGGGGGGGGGGGGGGGGGGGTCTGGGGTTTCCGGAAACCCCCCCCCCCCCCTAGCCAAAAAATAAAAATATTTTTTTTATGTTTTTTGGGGTTGAGTTTCAATTTTTGGGGTATTAATCAGTGACAAAATCTGCTGCCTGAAACTGGTAATGATCATCCTCAGAATGCACCAGATTGCACCATTTTGCATCCTTTTTTCAAAATTTTCCGGAGGGGGGGGGGGGGGCATGCCCCCGGCCCCCGTAGCAAGCTAGGCGCTTCGCGCCGTCGGCTCGGCGCTTCGCGCCTTCACACCCATATCTTCACAATATACTTTTTGGAACCCCCCCCCCCCCCATAAAATGAACTGATCCGCCCCTGGTGAAATTAGTGTTTGTCAAGATAAGTATTGTGTGTAATCAGTGTTTGTCAAGATAAGTGTTGTGTGTAATCAGTGTTTGTCAAGATAAGTGTTGTGTGTAATCAGTGTTTGTCAAGATAAGTGTTGTGTGTAATCAGTGTTTGTCAAGATAAGTGTTGTGTGTAATCAGTGTTTGTCAAGATAAGTGTTGTGTGTAATCAGTGTTTGTCAAGATAAGTGTTGTGTGTAATCAGTGTTTGTCAAGATAAGTGCTGTGTGTAATCAGTGTTGGTCAAGATAAGTGTTGTGTGTAATCAGTGTTTGTCAAGATAAGTGTTGTGTGTAATCAGTGTTTGTCAAGATAAGTGTTGTGTGTAATCAGTGTTTGTCAAGATAAGTGTTGTGTGTAATCAGTGTTTGTCAAGATAAGTGTTGTGTGTAATCAGTGTTTGTCAAGATAAGTGCTGTGTGTAATCAGTGTTTGTCAAGATAAGTGTTGTGTGTAATCAGTGTTTGTTAAGATAAGTGCTGTGTGTAATCAGTGTTTGTCAAGATAAGTGTTGTGTGTAATCAGTGTTTGTCAAGATAAGTGTTGTGTGTAATCAGTGTTTGTCAAGATAAGTGCTGTGTGTAATCAGTGTTTGTCAAGATAAGTGTTGTGTGTAATCAGTGTTTGTCAAGATAAGTGTTGTGTGTAATCAGTGTTTGTCAAGATAAGTGTTGTGTGAAATCAGTGTTTGTCAAGATAAGTGCTGTGTGTAATCAGTGTTTGTCAAGATAAGTGCTGTGTGTAATCAGTGTGTGTCAAGATAAGTGTTGTGTGTAATCAGTGTTTGTCAAGATAAGTGTTGTGTGTAATCAGTGTGTGTCAAGATAAGTGTTGTGTGTAATCAGTGTTTGTCAAGATAAGTGTTGTGTGTAATCAGTGTTTGTCAAGATAAGCGTTGTGTGTGTAATCAGTGTTTGTCAAGATAAGTGTTGTGTGTAATCAGTGTTTGTCAAGATAAGTGTTGTGTGTAATCAGTGTTTGTCAAGATAGGTGTTGTGTAATCAGTGTGTGTCAAGATAAGTGTTGTGTAATCAGTGTTTGTCAAGATAAGTGTTGTGTGTATGTAATCAGTGTTTGTCAAGATAAGTGTTGTGTGTAATCAGTGTTTGTCACGATAAGTGTTGTGTGTAATTAGTGTTTGTCACGATAAGTGTTGTGTGTAATTAGTGTTGGTCAAGATAAGTGTTGTGTAATCAGTGTTTGTCAAGATAAGTGTTGTGTGTAATCAGTGTTTGTCAAGATAAGTGTTGTGTGTAATTAGTGTTTGTCAAGATAAGTGTTGTGTAATCAGTGTGTGTCAAGATAAGTGTTGTGTAATCAGTGTTTGTCAAGATAAGTGTTGTGTGTAATCAGTGTTTGTCAAGATAAGTGTTGTGTGTAATCAGTGTTTGTCAAGATAAGTGTTGTGTGTAATCAGTGTTTGTCACGATAAGTGTTGTGTGTAATCAGTGTTTGTCAAGATAAGTGTTGTGTAATCAGTGTTTGTCAAAATAAGTGTTGTGTGTAATCAGTGTTTGTCAAGATAAGTGTTGTGTGTAATCAGTGTTTGTCAAGATAAGTGTTGTGTGTAATCAGTGTTTGTCAAGATAAGTGCTGTGTGTAATCAGTGTTTGTCAAGATAAGTGTTGTGTACAGGGGCGGACGAGGGGGGGGGGGTTCTGGGGTTCCCGGAACCCCCCCCCCAGCCAAAAAATAAAAATATTTTTTATGTTTTTTTGGGTTTGGTTTCAATTTTGGGGGTATTAATCAGTGACAAAATCTGCTGCCTGAAACTGGTAATCATCATCCTCAGAATGCACCAGATTGCACCATTTTGCATCCTTTTTTTCAAAATTTTCCGGGGGGGGGGGGGGCATGCCCCCGGACCCCCCAAGTAAGCTAGGCCCTTCGCGCCGTCGGCTCGGCGCTTCGCGCCTTCACACCCATATCTTCACAATATACTTTTGGAAACCCCCCCCATAAAATGAACTGATCCGCCCCTGGTGTAATAAGTGTTTGTCAAGATAAGTGTTGTGTGACAGTGTAATCAGTGTTTGTCAAGATAAGCGTTGTGTGTAATCAGTGTTTGTCAAGATAAGTGTTGTGTGTAATCAGTGTTTGTCACGATAAGTGTTGTGTGTAATTAGTGTTGGTCAAGATAAGTGTTGTGTAATTAGTGTTTGTCAAGATAAGTGTTGTGTGTAATTAGTGTTTGTCAAGATAAGTGTTGTGTGTAATCAGTGTTGGTCACGATAAGTGTTGTGTGTAATCAGTGTTTGTCAAGATAAGTGTTGTGTAATTAGTGTTTGTCAAGATAAGTGTTGTGTGTAATTAGTGTTTGTCAAGATAAGTGTTGTGTGTAATCAGTGTTGGTCAAGATAAGTGTTGTGTAATCAGTGTTTGTCAAGATAAGTGTTGTGTGTAATCAGTGTTTGTCAAGATAAGTGTTGTGTGTAATCAGTGTTTGTCAAGATAAGTGTTGTGTGTAATTAGTGTTGGTCAAGATAAGTATTGTGTGTAATCAGTGTTTGTCAAGATAAGTTTTGTGTGTAATCAGTGTGTGTCAAGATAAGTGTTGTGTAATCAGTGTTTGTCAAGATAAGTGTTGTGTGTATGTAATCAGTGTTTGTCAAGATAAGTGTTGTGTGTAATCAGTGTTTGTCACGATAAGTGTTGTGTGTAATTAGTGTTGGTCAAGATAAGTGTTGTGTGTAATCAGTGTTTGTCACGATAAGTGTTGTGTGTAATTAGTGTTGGTCAAGATAAGTGTTGTGTAATTAGTGTTTGTCTGTGCACGCAAACGACAGCTGGGCCGATATACTTGTGAACGTAACGTTTTGTTTTGTCCATATTTAAAGATCCCAAAAACTTACATTTCTTTTGTTTTGAATTCAAGACCTAACATGCTGCGTCCTCTTCCTGTACCTCATTTACATTAAAAAGTGTGCTTCTCCCTTCTCTAAACAAAACCCCCTAAGAAGCCAAAAGGATGAGGGTGCTGGAGGTAGGGGTGGGATATTGTCACGCTGATGGGTCGCAGCGCGGCAAGCAATCCGTGTTAATGCTCCATATATATATTCCTTCTCCGCAGGCCAGGGGAAAAGCATTTATCAATGGGATCAACATCTATGGTTCACAGATCTTCATTAAAAAATGACTCAAGATTCAAAATTGTACTGTCCTTATAAAAACAAAGAATATTGCCATGCAGTGTCGGGCGGTTACAGACATAAAATACAGCGTAATATAGTGTCCACGGATACACACCTGCGCAGAAAGACCCGCGTCTTTTATTGAGAGAAGGGCACAACAATCGTTCCGAGCAAAGCCTAAAGTGACTGTTGCAAAGACATGCGAGAAACCTCAAAGACCATCGAAAGTGTCGAACTAGCCTAGCTTCTTTTCGTCCAATTGAATCCTTTCCCACAAAATCTGTCCAAAATAAATTAATTCTATCGCAAAAACACGACCAGTGCCCATACCATTGATTACGAAATGGAGCCAAGCGGTAAAGCCTGATATTATTTGGGAGACGTCAACTTTGCGAAGCCTACTTCACGAAGCTCATCGCACGAAGCTTTGGCACTGCAAGACCTAAAGTCCAACAAGTCGCGTAAGGCGAAAATACAATATTTAGTCAAGTAGCTGTCGAACTCACAGAATGAAACTGAACGCAATGCCATTTTTCAGCAAGACCGTACACTCGTAGCATCGTCAGTCCACCGCTCATGGCAAAGGCAGTGAAATTGACAAGAAGAGCGGGGTAGTAGTTGCGCTAAGAAGGATAGCACGCGTTTCTGTACCTCTCTTTGTTTTAACTTTCTGAGCGTGTTTTTAATCCAAACATATCATATCTATATGTTTTTGGAATCAGGAACCGACAAGGAATAAGATGAAAGTGTTTTTAAATTGATTTCGACAATTTAATTTTGATAATAATTTTTATATATTTAATTTTCAGAGCTTGTTTTTAATCCAAATATAACATATTTATATGTTTTTGGAATCAGCAAATAATGGAGAATAAGATAAACGTAAATTTGGATCGTTTTATAAATTTTTATTTTTTTTTACAATTTTCAGATTTTTAATGACCAAAGTCATTAATTAACTTTTAAGCCACCAAGCTGAAATGCAATACCGAAGTCCGGGCTTCGTCGAAGATTACTTGACCAAAATTTGAACCAATTTGGTTGAAAAATGAGGGCGTGACAGTGCCGCCTCAACTTTCACGAAAAGCCGGATATGACGTCATCAAAGACATTTATCAAAAAAATGAAAAAAACGTATGGGGATTTCATACCCAGGAACTCTCATGTCAAATTTCATAAAGATCGGTCCAGTAGTTTAGTCTGAATCGCTCTACACACACACACACACACACACACGCACAGACACACATACACCACGACCCTCGTTTCGATTCCTCCTCGATGTTAAAATATTTAGTCAAAACTTGACTAAATATAAAAAAGGACTGGGTGGCCGAGTGGTAACGCACTTGCGCTCGGAAGCGAGAGGTTGCGAGTTCGAACCTGGGTCAGGGCGTTAGCAATTTTCTCCCCCCTTTCCTAACCTAGGTGGTGGGTTCAAGTGCTAGTCTTTCGGATGAGATGAAAAACCGAGGTCCCTTCGTGTACACTACATTGGGGTGTGCACGTTAAAGATCCCACGATTGACAAAAGGGTCTTTCCTGGCAAAATTGTATAGGCATAGATAAAAATGTCCACCAAAATACCCGTGTGACTTGGAATAATAGGCCGTGAAAAGTAGGATATGCGCCGAAATGG
>NC_090254.1:5420173-5435173 GCF_037325665.1 Littorina saxatilis | reverse complement strand
CTTGTTCAAAGAATTGACTTTCCATACAAAGAAACATCTTGTTATGAAATATCTAAACATGCATGAACAAAAATAATTTAAAACCAAGCTAGGGGACCTGCGAAAACCACATCATCAGAAACGTCACACGTTGGTGCGCCTGAATAAGTAAACAGAGGACGAAAACCATAAAACAAGAATCCGATTTCTAACTATCAAAATCAACCAATCAAAAACAACAAACAACAAACCACTTGCGCTTGAAGGCTAGTTTTGTGCACATTCCAATTCTGATAGTTCAGATTACCGTGTAGTTTGACGAGACAATTAAACATGAGATGTTTGTTAAGTTATTTCCATAGTTTTTTTTCTCCCAACAACTTTAAATAATGTATTAATTATCTCAGTCCAGAGGTAAAACGAGTTCCAAATCCGAACTATTAATCATGAAATACGAAACCTGTCATATGAATGATTTCTAAATAAAGAATATTCAAAGGCAGCGCACTTCTCGAGAAGATTATCTCACAACGCTCATCAGATCATAAAGGTTTTTACTTGGAAGACAGACATAATTCAACTCAGATACACCTAGTGTTTATACTGTGTGTGTTACTAACTATGTAAAACTGTGTTCAAAATGAGCTGCAAAAAGTGTGTCCAACCTTCGAACACTTCAGTTAAGACTGTTCCATTTGGACACACCCATAATACATTATAATATCATACATACAACATGTGAGCTCATTGTACAGACTGGTAATTCTTTGTAAAATTATTGTTTACAGTCCCACCTCTCTCAATATGCAAATGCTTTTGTTTAAACAATTCCTGGTGTGTATCTGCAGAGGAAGCAAGATTACCATCCCGAAGAAGTCAGCGACTGTTTGACGAAAATTTGCTGAAGAATTTACCGAAACTGGTTGCTGTTGTACAAAATCCCAAAACAAAGAGACTGCCAACGTTCCAAAATTCAGAATAAAAAAACAAGAAAGGTAGGTTGTTGGAACGTTTGTTATTGACAAAGCAATCATTCACAAATATATCGACCCATTCATTAAAATGAATCATTCGCTTGCGGCTTCGTGGCAGGCGGAAGAACAAATCAGCCAGATAAGTTTTAATTATTAACTGTTTGTCTGTGCACTTAAAAGACCGTTGGGTCGATATATTTGTGAATGTATTGTTTTGTCAATAACAAACGTTCCAACAACCTACCTTTCTTGTTGTTTGATCTGGTTGGTGTTGTGTTTTCTCTTTGTTTTGAGGAAGTAAGACTTCTGATTTGTGTCCAAGTCAAAGTCTGATTCTAGTATGACGGGCGCAGTGGCGTGGTGGTAAGACGTTGGCCTCCTAATCGGGAGGTCGTGAGTTCGAATCCCGGTCGCTGCCGCCTGGTGGGTTAAGAGTGGAGATTTTTCCGATCTCCCAGGTCAACTTATGTGCAAGACCTGCTAGTGACTTAACCCCCTTCGTGTGTACACGCAAGCACAAGACCAAGTGCGCACGGAAAAGATCCTGTAATCCATGTCGGAGTTCGGTGGGTTATGGAAACACGAAAATACCCAGCATGCCTACCCAACGAAAGCGGAGTGAAGCTGACTATGCTCTCAGAGTATAGTGTGGGGAACCCAAATGGGCAAACAAGCTTACACGTCACCAGAATTTCTGGAACGCTGAAGAAGAAGAAGTCGATGTAAAAGTCTTAACAGACCCAAGCTGTTGCACGGGATGGTTTGCACACGAGATTGAAAATGCAGACCTGGGAACCCTTTTCTATGTTTACTTACAAAAACTGTTATCATGCGTTAAAATACTGGATTGGCTTTGGAAATGCGCACGTGAAGAAAAGAAGTCCAGGAATTTTTCTCGTCGTATTTTATTCCACTGACCGTACTGCTCGTGTTCTAGACAATCATGCGTACACAATACGGCGACATCGTATGGGTTCCCAGGTCTGGAAATGTATCTTCAAACCAGCAGCCTTCCTATTCATTTCTAATTAAATACACGTAATTTTGTTTTATAAAAAATATAAAAAATATAATCAACAACCTCCAAACGTAAAGGTAAACGATAACAAAAGCGGACAGTACGGTACTGCTAAAGTACTACTAACATAAAAAAACAACATTTCTTTTAGCACTTCCCAATCCACTTACCATTTCTTTATTTTCAAAGCTTCTGCAACCCACCACCTAGTGGAATGCATGCGGCAATAAATACATGCAAGCAAGGGTTAAAGTATGCAAGAAAAGGCAACAGTGCAGTTTGTCATTAGTACTATGAACCTCCTTTCTAAAATATACACACACACACACAAACCAGTGCAATATTTTCGTTTAAATCCTATCTTAAAAATGCACGTAAAAAGAGGTGGTTGTTCGATTTTTTTGCTGTGTTTGCTTTTTTTTAAACTTAAAAAAAAAAATCCTACGCACCTTCCTTCTAAAGTATGCAAATGCAAACGGCAACATTGTAAGTTATTCTTCTACTGCTATATACCTTAATTCGTAATTAGATATGCAAGAAAGGACAACAGTGCTATGTTTTTCCTTAAATACCATGTAATGTCCTTCTAAATTATGTAAGAACATGCCACAGTGCGAGTTGTTCCCCTTGGTATCATATGAAACAGTTTTCTCTTGCAATATGAACACAGAAAGCAACAGTGCAATTTTTGTGTGTGAAAACCTATGAAACTTATTTCTGAATTATGAGAACGCACAAAAAAAGACAAAAACGCGAGCTCTTTCTTGAAATCCTATAAAACTTCCTTCTTAAATACGCACACACACAAATACAACAAAGCGATTTTCGGTGTAATCTTATGATATTTAATTCCTTCTAAAATGCGCAATAAAAGGCAACAATGCGAGGCGTTTTTTTAATAGTTTTTCTTGACAACCTATGCAACTTTGCTAAGATTATGCACACACAAAAGCAACAGTGCAATTTTTTTCTGATATCCTATGAACCTTTCTCTTAAATATGCACACGAGAAAAGGCAACAGTGCGAGATTTGTTGTTGTTGTTGTTCATTTTATTTTTGTACTTAAATCCCATGAAGCTCACATAGAACTACAAAATGCTCTGCCGATGATGTGTGTGTGTGGGGCATGAGCGGGGCATGGGTGGGTTTGACGTCTCCTAACAGCCTCATCCACAAGTATACCCATACCCATGCATGTATTGTCTGCATCACAAATATATACTTGCTGTATCACAAATATATACTTGCTGCAGCACATATATATACTTGCTGTATCACAAATATATACTTGCTGTATCACAAATATATACTTGCTGCATCACAAATATATACTTGCTGCATCACAAATATATACTTGCTGTATCACAAATATATACTTGCTGCATCACAAATATATACTTGCTGCATCACAAATATATACTTGCTGCAGCACATATATATACTTTCTACATCACAAATATATATTTGCTGCACCACAAATATATTCTTGCTGCATCACAACGATATATTTGCTGTATCACACATATATACTTGCTGCCTCACAAATATATACTTGCTGTATCACACATATATACTTGCTGCATCACAAATATATACTTGCTGCATCACAAATATACACTTGCTGCACCACAAATATACACTTGCTGCATCACATATTACTATTTCATCCATATCAAGTTACAAAGTGTGAGGCATACAACGCCTCATTGACATACCTGAAAACTCTCCTGACCATGAATGTGTGAACGAGGCTAACACCATCGAAACATTTGAGAGACAAAGGCAAAGTCGTTTCTATAAGCTCTTTTAACTTTTAAAGTCGTTTCTATAAGCTCTTTTAACTTTTAAAGTCGTTTCTATAAGCTCTTTTGACATTTAAAGTAGTTTCTTTAAGCTCTTTTAACATTTAAAGTCGTATCTATAAGCTCTTTTAACATTTAAAGGGAAAGACACGGAGGCTAAATACTTGTATTATGTTTTCGTTTTATTGTTAAATGTTCACCATCAACGCACAGTTAAACTGACACAAAGAAAAGGAGTTGTGAGCATATCAAACAAACAAAAATAATTTATGTTTGTATTGCCAAGACGTCCTAGATGCTATTGGACATTGTATCGTCCTCTGCACATGTGTTCTGAATTTAAAATCCAAACAAAATAAATGTATACTTTGTATGATTTGAAGTTTACTTGAAGTTTAAAGTTAATGTCGATTTGACCGACATCAAAAAGACAAATATTAAGAAAAATGATTTAAAATTGTTTAAAAAAGTTATGTTGATTAAAAGAAATTGTACTAGTATAGTTCAAAGAAACCTAGGTTAATCCTGCCACTGCCACAGGAAAATACTATAACTAAAAGTGTAAGTCTTATTAGTTTAAATGACTCATAATCATAAAACGCTTTGAGATTATGCTGAGGAGTTACAACTGTATCGCGGTTTTTTTCAGTTTTTTTAAGGCACACGCCTGTAAATGTAAACGATTCGGCTCACAATCTCAGATCCGGCCAGGGTTTTAGAACGATTAGAACAATTTGACACATACTACAATTCAACACCCTGACTACCTGTGCAGCGCTGGATTTGGAGATGAATTAATTTATCAAAAATCCACTGATAGAGACTTGTTCCTAAAAAAGTCAAGTTCTGCTCAGGAGCAGTTAGGAATTTGTGTTCTGCGTTCAAAGCATGGCAAGATCTGAGATGATGTGCTGCACTGTTCTGCGTTCAAAGCATGGCAAGATCTGAGATGATGTGCTGCACTGTTCTGCGTTCAAAGCATGGCAAGATCTGAGATGATGTGCTGCACTGTTCTGCGTTCAAAGCATGGCAAGATCTGAGATGATGTGCTGCACTGTTCTGCGTTCAAAGCATGGCAAGATCTGAGATGATGTGCTGCACTGTTCTGCGTTCAAAGCATGGCAAGATCTGTGATGATGTGCTGCACTGTTCTGCGTTCAAAGCATGGCAAGATCTGAGATGATGTGCTGCACTGTTTTTACGTGAAGGATTGTGCCTGTACGATCGATTTGTTGGAAAAACAACAACCTGGGATAATATGTATTGAATCTTATCCTTCTGTCTTCTTTGAGAGGCTCATCGTATACGATTCTTTGCAACAACGATACAAAGGAAACATTTAAGAATAGTCGTATGGCCTTTTACTTATACCAGGAGGAAATAAAACATCCAGACATTTATGCATACATGAACTTGAACAATCTATGTCCTTGTTTAAGGCCGTAGACTTAGTAGCAAAGTATCTGACTTCAAAAAGCATATCAGAAAGTGAGATGCTGTATTTCACAATGCACATGCAAATGCCAGTATTTTAATCGTGAGAGGATTTAAGGACACAACACCAATAGGAAGAAGGTGTGTGTGCCACGTGAAAGGGGTATTTGCTAAAAATAGATCTTGAGTGCACGTGAAATTCGTGGAAGTAGATATTTACATAGTAGCCAAACTGCGAACGGCTTGCCTATACGACGAGTACCATTGTGCCAGGACACACAAAACGGCGTTAAAATTGTGAAAACAGACGATGATTACAAACAGTGATAGCGTTGGACATACAGTAAGCACCCGTATACAATGTCATCATAAAAATAACACGCAAAAGTGAGTCATAATAAAAGTGACGAAGACCAAAAAACGAACAAGTCAAACGTGTACAAAAAAATAATTTATTATCGTTAGCACTGTATTAGTGAGAATATTTGAATTTGAAATTCGTAAAGTACAAAAAGAATTTTTAGACAAAAGAATCTTTAGTGGCCGAAAACACCTTCTGGCGTAAAAATGACGATAATGACGCCATGAATGGTGTCAGCGACAAAAGACAAAATGTGACGTCATGTGACGTGTCAGCACATACCTGCAGAGGGGCGCGAAGACAAAGGTCCTCCGCATGCGCGCAGCACACGTCCCAGGGAGCGTGCAGCTTGATGAATGTGATCAGCTTCTTGCCACTCTCCAGCATTTCCTGCACAACACACACGACTTGTGTTCACCATGACGGCAACACACACGACTTGTGTTCACCATGACGGCAACACACACGACTTGTGTTCACCATGACAGCAACACACACGACTTGTGTTCACCATGACGGCAACACACACGACTTGTGTTCACCATGACGGCAACACACACGACTTGTGTTCACCATGACGGCAACACACACGACTTGTGTTCACCATGACGGCAACACACACGACTTGTGTTCACCATGACGGCAACACACACGACTTGTGTTCACCATGACGGCAACACACACGACTTGTGTTCACCATGACGGCAACACACACGACTTGTGTTCACCATGACGGCAACACACACGACTTGTGTTCACCATGACGGCAACACACACGACTTGTGTTCACCACGACGGCAACACACACGACTTGTGTTCACCATGACGGCAACACACACGACTTGTGTTCACCATGACGGCAACACACACGACTTGTGTTCACCATGACGGCAACACACACGACTTGTGTTCACCATGACGGGCGCAGTGGCCTGGTGGATAAGACATCGGCCTCCTCATCGGAAGGTCGTGAGTTCAAATCCCGGCCGCGGCGGCCTGGTGGTTTAAGGGTGGAAATTATTCCGATCTCCCAGGTCAACTTATGTGCAGACCTGTTAATCTACTGCCTTCCACCCCTTTGTGTGTACACGCAAGCACAAGACCAAGCCGGTGCGCACGGAAAAGATCCTGTACTCCATGTCAGTTCGGTGGATTATAGAAACACGAAAATACCCAGCATGCTTCCCCTGGAATCGGAGTATGGCTGCCTGAATGGCTGGGTAAAAACGGCCCATGAACGAAGAAGAAGAAGAAGAAGAAGAAGAAGAAGAAGAAGAAGTATCATCTCTTCAGAGTATAACCACCTTGTATTATCAAGGGTGTATCATTTTTTTAAATCCATTCCTTCAAGGCCCATTCCGCCCCACAGACGTTTCACAGCACAATGGAATGGTTTCACGACAACAGCAATACTTACCTGATGAAACACACTCACAACACCATTCAACAACAAATGCCAAATACGGGTCACGCTGTAGATATATGAGAGCATTAAAAAGAGTGGAGCACAAACCTCTTCCATCTGGAGGCCGGCCTTGGCCAGGTTCTTCATGAACTTCTTTCTCCACACCACCTGCTTGCTGTCCTCTGACGGCACCTTCCGGGATTCCAGCGGATCCTCGTACACTAGTATGAAGTCTGAAATACCGGAACATTGAAAGAGTTATTTGGGATAGCTATCCTTAGCGGATTATGACTTTATTCAGTTATTCTGCAGAAAAGACAAATGCTGGAGAAAAACCGTTCTTTTCTGCAGCATTTCTGCATCGTGTCATCTTTCGCCGAAGCAGCGTTTTTTTCTGCAGCAAAACATTTTACTGCAGTAAAATTGAAATCAAGAATCCTGCAGTAAAACGGTGCTGTTGTTTTACTGCAGAAAACCTGTTTACATTTTTTTCTGCAGCATTTTGTACTGGCTCTTGGCGGATTATGACATTATTCAGTTATTCTGGAGAAAAACCGAAATGCTGGAGAAAAACTTTCTTTTCTGCAGTATTTCTGCATAATGTCATCTTTCGCCGAAGCAACGTTTTTTACTGCAGTAAAACAGTTTTTCTGAAGCATAATGTTTACTTGGTTTTCTGCAGCATTATTGCGATTAACTTTTTCTTCAGAATAGTCTGTGACAGTTTTTCTGGAGAAAAACGAACGACCTTGTAAAGTAGCGTTTGTATTCGTCGCCCCCTGGGATAGTATAATAGTTTGTTTCGCAGTGTACCAATCAGAAGGCGTGTAGCATAAGGGCATTATATTCAACTTCACAATGGCGGCCGAACGTGAACAATTTCTGAAGCAAATCGAACACGAAGTGGACTACTGCGTTCGTCTGGGAAAATGTGACAATGTTGCTGACAGGTGCCATTGTTTAATTTGAAACTTTGAACTTCCGGCGGAAAGGAAATCAGACAGACAAAATACATTCGTGTCACGCACAATTATTGGTAATTCTGGATGAGACCATCTCTCGACAGAGGGGGGCTCGCGTGCTCCAACATTATAATGAGCCAGTACAAAATGCTGCACAAAAAGTGTAAACAGGTTTTCTGCAGTAAAACAACAGCACCGTTTTACTGCAGCATTCTTGATTTCAATTTTACTGCAGTAAAATGTTTTGCTCCAGAAAAACCCGTTGCTTCGGCGAAAGATGACATTATGCAGAAATGCTGCAGAAAAGACAGTTTTTCTCCAGCATTTCTGTTTTTCTGCAGAATAACTGAATAATGCCAAAATGCTGAAGAAAAAGTGTAAACAGTTTTTCTCCAGTAAAACAGCATCACCGTTTTACTGCAGCATTTTTGATTTCAATTTTACTGCAGTAAAACTGCTTTACTGCAGAAAAAAACGTTGCTCTCGCGAAAGATGACATTATGCAGAAATGTTGCAGAAACAAACAGTTTTTCTCCAGCATTTCTGCAGAATAACTGAATAAAGTCATAATCCGCTAAGGATAGATAGTTTTAACCGGACGTTTAAAAAAAAATCTAACTGGAGGGGAAGAGGGAGGGATAGTGTGTGTGTGTGTGTGTGTGTGTGTGTGTATGTTTGTGTGTGTGTGTGTGTGTGTGTGTGTGTGTGTGTGTGTGTGTGTGTGTGTGTGTGTGTGTGTGTGTGTGTGATACCCAACTAGTCACAACCTACCGGGGAAAACTTAATCTAACAGATTATTTCCTCGCGGCCTAGAAAGTGGGACTCTTGTTCCTGGGGAACAGTATCCAGGGACTGCTGTTCCCAGGACATAACAAGTCCGAAGACACATTTTCCTAGCAACCATAGTCCGCCAGACTTGGAAACGTGCAGACACTTTAATCCTTTCACACCGGGTTTAAAACATCTGGAGGAAAAGAACTTCAAACTGTGGCCATCAACCAGTCTAACCTGACGAGTGATATTTTGTTTTTGATAGATTTTTTCACACAAATGTAATGTTATCCCTGTGTTTAATAATGGGTTGTATGGCTGGCTTATAAGCCGGATGACCGCTTTTTTTTCTTTCTTTTTTTTAAAACTTTTTTTTATTCAACAACACTCATCAAACAATCATGGCAAACTGGCAGTGCACATATATGAAACAAGTACATGTAATACATGTATTTCATGGCGGACAAAACATTACAGTTTTTAGAAACATCAGTACCCAAAAAGTTAATTTTAATTACAAGGTTGCAGTAACAATTGCCCATACAAAACATGTTATTATGATTCATTACACAATTCCTAAGTATGATGCCCATTTTTGAATATACTGATCCTGTCTCATTGTTATTCGATGTACATATTTATCCACCTGATGTGCATATGCTAATTCTTGTAAATAAACAGGAAGTCTTGGTCTTGTGTTTGCAATCCTGCATTTATACACATAGAATTTTGCGATTAATAAAATATGGTCAAAGCCTGCATCTGTTTTAATATTATCATCATAGCCAAAAAGTACAATTGTAGAGTTAAGTTTATAGGTAACAAAGAAATACTGATTTTGCAAATTATCGTGCACGGTCGATCACCAGATTATGTTGTTGAAGGCGCAATCATAGCAAGGTGTACGTACAGACGTCAAGTTGTCTAACAGCAGTACAGCAACCAAGGGGTTGGTTCTTCCGATGTTCGAAAAACTAGCAAAACAATCGGGCTTCTTGTTAGGAACGGTAAAGAGTCCTCAGTAAAAGTTTCGTTCTCATATCTGAAACACTCGTAAAAAGGACGTATAATATGAAATGATGAGTAACACAGGCAATGAAAGCAAACATTGTTCAGGCATTCAACGCTGCAAATCTCTGGTGAACAATTGGTCGTTACAGACACTCACGAGGCATCAACGAACGTGTCAAAAAGATGTAATACAATACAATACACTACAATACAATACAGTACAATACAGTACAATACCATACAATCCAGTACAGTACAGTACAATACGGTACAGTACAGTACAGTACAATACAATACAATACAATACAATAAATACAATCAATACAGTACAGTACAGTACAGTACAGTACAGTACAGTACAATACAATACAATGCAGTACAGTACAGTACAGTACAATACAATAAATACAATAAATACAGTACAGTACAGTACAGTACAATACAACACAATACAGTACAGTACAGTACAGTACAGTACAGTACAGTACAATACAGTACAATACAATACAATAAATAAAGTACAGTACAGTACAGTACAGTACAACACAACACAACACAACACAACACAACACGACGCGACGCGACGCGACGCGACGCGACGCGACGCGACGCGACGCGACGCGACGCGACGCGACGCGACGCGACGCGACGCGACGCGACGCGACGCGACGCGACGCGACACGACACGACACGACACGACACGACACGACACGACACGACACAACACAACACAACACAACACAACACAACACAACACAACACAACACAACACAACACAACACAACACAACACAACACAAACACAACACAACACAACACAACACAACACAACACAACACAATACAATACAATACAATACAATCATCTCAAAAGAGAAATGACATGAAGCGGGGTCAAAGAAAGAAACTCACCAATTTGTCGTATTCCATCAGAAAAGTAGCAGTCTTTGCTATGGAACACAGGGGCTTTGAATTCCAATCCCGTGTAAGAAACAGGGCTCTGGAACAAGGGAAAAAATACTCTTAAAGGTCAACAGTTACAAACATGAAACATGAAAGACTGCACAATGTAAAGCTCTTCCATAATTGCTGGCTGTTCCATAATGTTTGGCACGCTTTACTGGTTTCCCAAGGCACAGTTATACCAACACACTCAGACGTATGGTCTCATGAGGCACAACAAAGGTCTCGAGCAGAAACAAACGCTCAGAGAGAGAGTGAGACGCACGCACGCACGCACGCACACACACACAGACACACACACACACACACGCACACACACTCTCTCACACACACACACACAGTCACACACACACAGACACACACATGTAGACAGATAACCAGCCAGACCGACAGACACAGACTGTCAGAGAGAGAGAGAGAGAGAGAGAGAGAGAGAGAGAGAGAGAGAGAGAGAGAGAGAGAGAGAGAGAGAGAGAGAGAGAGAGAGAGAGAGAGAGAGAGAGAGAGAGAGAGAGAAAATTGAGTGAGAGAGAGAAAGATGGAGAGAGAAAGAACGAACGAACGAACGAACCAACTTTATTTTTCGAGGGTAATGGAGTAGATACAGCAAAGATCTTTTTTCATCCAGCCCTCGCCCAAAAGGGAATTAACTAAGCAGTGCATAATATTAAAGCAAAAGAAAAAGCAAAGCAAAAACATAAAAACATGGTTATTAAATCAGACAAAGAGAGAGAAAAAAAAATGTTCATAGAGAGAGAGAGAGAGAGAGAGAGAGAGAGAGAGAGAGATAAAGAGAGAGACAGAGATAAAAGAGAGAGAGAGAGAGTGAGACGCACGCACGCACGCACGCACGCACGCACGCACACGCACGCACGCACGCACGTACGCACACACACACACACACACACACACACACACACACACACTGACACACACACATACACACACACACACGTCCGTATCATCTCCTCATTCACAAACGTGAATTTCACTCCCCTTACAAAGCCCGTCAAAATAGGCGAAACTTTTGTAGAATTCGATTTTCTCGAAAGTCAGACTCGACAGTCACTATACAATTCCCTGAGGCCTTTACACAAAGACTGAAGACAGAGGTATTCCGGTCCATCGCATTACGTTCGCTTTCCTTAACAGCTGTCAAGTCCATCCTGAACTCAGGTCAAAATGAGTTCGGCTCATTCTCTCCCTGACCGGACGCGACAGTCCTTCGCGAATCTATCAACACTAGGAATACATATATTTTTCGCGAGCACTGATCTAAATTTGAGATCAGTGTTCGCGAGACGAAAATGATTGCAGATTGGCCGACTTCGACAGTGATCTCCCTTCAGGTCTTCACAGTTATGATAAAGACATCGTTCTAAGGTCAAAACAAGTCGAAATTTTGGGACTGCTGCCGGAAGGAGACCGTAATATATGGTTTCATCACTGTCAACTGGTTACAGAAAAAATCGTCTGCTCCAGTGAGCGTCGAACCCAAACGGTTGATTATCACGTGACACTTTTGCCATATTTAGAGTTGTTTGCACAGTAAATACAGCCGCGAACAATAGCTCGCTTGAAACTGTCTTACATATATCAATTCCTTTGTAATTTAAAAATTACAAAACACCATGAAAAACTATTATCGACGATCGCGAATCTGCTTATATCAATAATACATTACAAAAAGCTCTAAATATGTAAAAAAAAAAAAAAAAAAATCGGTTTCCTTGCCACTCAAGGCATCCTGTCAGGGAGAGAATGAGCCGAACTCATTTTGACCTGAGTTAGGGATGCTGTCAAGACACGTTGGAACACGACGACGTAATGACAATGGCAGAAATGAAAAAAAAACCGAAAAGAAGTATATATGAAAAAACAAATTCGTTTTTATGATACAGAATATTTATGTCCTGCAGGCTAAAAGTTTGAACTAGGCATGTTAGATATGATAAACGTTTTTACCGTTGGAAAGTATATTCAATAGGCAGTTACAAATTAGAAGCATAGTTTTGTAAGTGTCAGTGACATTTTCACATACATATAACGCAAGTGTACTTTTTTTTCTTTCAAAAAAATGATTATTTTGAAGTATGTAACGGTATGAGTATTATTATTACAACTTCTCTCTCTCTCTCTCTCTCTCTCTCTCTCTCTCTCTCTCTCTCTCTCTCTCTCTCTCTCTCTCTCTCTCTCGCGGTCTCTGTTGTCTGTCTGTCTGTCTGTCTGTCTGTCGGTCTGTCTCTCTCTCTGTCTCTCTCTCTGTCTCTCTCTGTCTCTCTTTCTGTCTCTCTCTCTCTCGCGGTCTCTGTCTGTCTGTCTGTCTGTCTCTCTCTCTCTCTCTGTGTCTCTCTCTGTGTGTCTCTCTCTGTGTGTCTCTCTCTGTCTCTCTGTCTCTGTCTCTCTCTGTCTCTCTGTCTCTCTCTCTCTCTCTCTCGCGGTCTCTGTTGTCTGTCTGTCTGTCTGTCTGTCTGTCTCTCTCTCTCTGTCTCTCTCTCTGTCTCTGTCTCTCTTTCTGTCTCTCTCTCTCGCGGTCTCTGTCTGTCTGTCTCTCTCCCCCATCCACTACCATCACCCGCGAGCTCCCTTCCCGTGTCTCCATCCCTTTAGCAATCCTGTATCCCGTGGTAAAAAGTACAAGACAGGAGTGATGGAACATTGGCGGACAAAACTCATAAAAGCAGCTCCACCGGGACCCCTTGTTCTAATTGTTTCCACGGAATGGCCGCCATAGATCGAACACAAAAGAACGCGCAGAAGACAGGAAGAGCGATTGAGATGGGAGATACAAATTAAAGGACGTGGGCGTGACATGGACAAATGCATGATAGAGCGTGTGTTTTTTTGTGTGTTTTTTTGTGTGGGGGAGGGGGGGCATGTTTTTTGTGAAGACAGGGAGAAAGATGGGACTGGATGAGAACAGGATATCATATTGTGGAACAAAACTGAACATAAGAGGAAAATAACAAGTCGCGTGAAGCGATATAAACAAATTTAGTCAATCTGTAGGTATGAAACAAAGTGATGAACACCAAAAACCAGTCATCACCGAGACTACATGCAGATAGTCTCGGATCATGCAACTTTCCCGAACACCGAGACGGGTCACGCTCGTCTCCGCGAAGCATGCGAACCTTATACTCGACCTATTTTCTTTAATTCTGAGCGCGTTTTTCAAGTAAACATAACATATCTATATATTTTTGAATTCAAAACAAAAAGAGGAATACAATGCAATGATTTTTTAATCTGTAAGTGAAAAATCGTTTTTATTGACAACTTAAATGAGCAAATCAATTAACTAATTTTTAAGCTTCTGAGCTGAAATGCAATACCAAAGTCCGGACTGAGTCAAACATTGATTGACAAAAATGTCAATCAATTTGGTTAACAAATGAGGGCGTGACAGTGCCGCCCCAACAATCACAAAATGCCGGATATGACGTCGTCAAAGACATTTATCGAAAAAATGAAAACAATGTGTGGGGATATTATACCCAGAAACTCTCATGTCAAGTTTCATGAAGATCGGTCCAATAGTTTTGTCTCAATCGCTCTACACATACACACACGCAAACACACAGACACACAGACATACACCTCGACCCTCGTCTCGATTCCCCGTCTATTTTAAAACATTTAGTCAAAACTTGAGAGAGAGAGAGAGAGAGACAGAGAGAGAGAGAGAGAGAGAGAGAGAGACAGAGAGAGAGAGAGAGACACACACACACACTGACACACACACACACACACACACACACACACACACACACACACATACAGGCAGAACCACAATCAGGCAGCTAAGCAGTTTGGCGATAAGAAAAGGAGATGGAAAAAGACAAAACGATGTGAAGAGGACAGAGTAAGAGAACAAAATAAATGTTGGAGAGACACCACTTTGACAAACACATTTCCTCAAGCCGGTGTAACACGAGAAAATTACTCCCACGAGATTTTTACTCCGGAGTAAACATTTCGTACGAAAAAGTTACTCCCTTTACGAAAAAAGCACTCCCCCATTGCACGAGAAAATTACTCCCCAGGACAGGTGAGTTCCGAGTAAGCATTTCGTTCAAAAATGTTACTCCCCTGACGAATACATAACGAATAAATTACTTCACCCCAACACGAGCAATTTAACTTCCCATGCCAGGTGTACGAAATTTTTACTCCCTTGTCCCCTGTTAGTCTTGGTGGTGGAAGGGGTGGAAGGAGGGTAGCACGACATTCGTGTGCGCAAGATCACTTATTGGCATTATCCCTTCGCCCGCATCCCATTTTTGCATACGAGATTTTTACTGGAAGTAAAAAAAATGGG
>NC_090254.1:5397673-5417673 GCF_037325665.1 Littorina saxatilis | reverse complement strand
ACACACACACACACACACATACACACACACACACACACACACACTTACACACACACACACACACATGCACACATATACACACATGCACATGCTATCATTTCATACCTAAAAGGAACAGCATCTAATCAAAGTATTAAACTAGTAAAACATCAAAATAATGGTCGAGTATAAACATAAAAAACAAAACACATTATCCGAGTACACAATGGAAACTAGACATCAGGGGCAGTTTATAGTGTGATCAAATGTGTGTGCAACTGCCTTTTAAAGGCCTTTAAGGCAAAAAAAAAAAGGTCTGTTTACGGTAACATAGGCCAGAAAAATAGGGTCGGTAGGTCGGTTTTTTTCCCCCCCCAAAAAACCATATTTTTACGTTATTTTGCCAAAAAAACAAGATTTTTTTTTCTCCCAAATGCCAAAAAAGGTCTAGGGTCGCGCGAAAAAACTAGGGTCGGTCGAGTTACCTTAAACAGACCTATTTTTTTTTTTGGCCTAATGATGCGGATCGTTTGATTTTTATTGGCAAAGAATTCCACAGAGATGATCCTGAAAAAGCTAAGCTGGATTTATAAAGATCTATACGAGGAATTGGAGGAAATAAAGTTTGAGACCCATACCTCTTCGTAACATGTGTAAAATAGGATTGGACATAACTGGGCACATCACCATGAACTAATTTATACATAAAGAAAGCCTTATTGTATGCAAGGTGGGTTTTTAGGGGAAGGAAATTAAGGCTGTTTAACTTCATTTCTGTAGACATGTGCGATTCATACAGGATAAGTTTTGCAGCACGACGGTACAAAGAATTGAGTTTTAATAAGTAAACATCACTGCAGCCATCCCACAATGTCGAAGCAAAATTAATATGAGGCATTATATGAGCATGAACGAACATTTTTAATGTTTCAGACTTCGCATAATGTTTGAGTTTTGACAACAAATACAAATTCCTTGATAACACTTTGCAGAGGTTGCTTATGTGTGTTTGTCATTTCATTTCTTCATCAACAGTTACACCAAGTATGCGATGTTCTTTAACTTGCTGTATTTGAGTTGTACCGAAGGACAGTTGTAATTTAAGAGGACTTAGCTGATGCTTTTGTCTTGTGGTAATAACAATGCTTTTAGTTTTTTCTGGGTGCAGTATCATGGCATTTGATGTGCACCATTTCGCAACTTCGTCCAAAGTGTTCTTCAGGGAAGAATTTACTGATTCCAACGAGGTGTTACTGGTATGAATAGACGAATCGTCTGCAAAAAACTCGCATTTGACTTTATCATCTGATACATGTAAAGGCAAATCATTAACGTAAATACAAAAGAGAATAGGTCCTAATATAGACCCTTGAGGGACGCCATGTCTTACTAGTGCAGTAGACGAATTCTGGCATTGTAGAGTGACATACTGTGTCCGGTCAGCAAGATACGATTTAAAGAAGTCACAGACCGAATCGTTTCTCAAATAATAGTGTAATTGTTTCAGCAATATGGAATGATCGACTAAGTTAATGCTTTCTTAAAATCCAAAAACAATGCTCCTGTAACTTCAGACTTGTTCATTGCTGACAGCCAAGCGTCACAGAGAGACGTAGGAGCTGTGTTGCAAGAATGCTGGACCGAAAACCGGATTGAAACTGATGGAACAAATTTTGTTCTTCCATGTAAGCAAGAAGATGCTTGTGCACATGCCTTTCTAATGGTTTTGACAAAACAGGCAGCAAAGAAATGGGTCTAAAATTACTTGGGTCTGAGAGATCTTTACATTTGGGAAGGGGTATGACTTTGGCGCTTTTCAATTTAGACGGAACAAAGTTCTGCTCAATACTAAGGTTATATACAAACGTGGGCGAATCCACAATATACGGTAGAGAAAGCTCCAATAACTTCACGGGTATTTTATCAGGACCCATGGACTTTTTATTCTCCAGGTTTTCAATAAATGTTCCGACCTCATGAACTGCAATCGGAGGAATGATAAACGCTTCATTGTTTATTCTGTTCCGCTGACAGTATTCGTCCAATTTTTCAAAACAGTCATCTGTGTCCGGAGAATTTGTTTCTGCCACAAAAGCCTTCAATTTATCCGCTAAAGATATAAAATGATTATTAAATTCTTCCGCAGATAGTTTTGTTAGATTAGCAGTTGACTTTTTCCTAGATTTATCAAGGATTTCATTTACTGCCCACCAAATTGTTGCAGTATCTTTCTTATCGGAAATCAAGTTATCAAAGTAACCAGTTTTTGATTGTCTCACACCGTTTAACACCTCATTCCTCTGCTGTTTATATTCGTCTGTCATCTTATTTTCCTTGAAATAATCTCTCAGAGCCATCGACTCTATAATATCTGATGTTAACCAAGGCGGAAGTCTGGCATGTTTTACTCTATGCTGACGCAGGGGCACGTGCTTATCTATAATTGTGCTTAAAATGCTATACAAGTGATCAAAAGCATCATCTGCGAGACTGAAATCAAAAAACGCTCTGAAATGGAGCTTCACTAAGATCACGAAAATATGCAGACTCATCAAAATGTCTAAAACTTCTGTATTCTATGGTCGTGTGGCCTTTTGGTCCTGATTTAGGCAAGCGCATAGAGACCGAAAAAAAATAGACATATGATCGCTAATACTGGAATTGGACACATACACATTTGAAACAATCTTCTTATTATCAGTATATATGTGATCAATAAGAGTTGCAGTTGTGTCTGTTATTCTTGTTGGGTTCAGAACCAGTTGATGAAGACCTAATAAAGTTGTTGTTGAATTCCATACTGTTTGAGGCTTATTCAGATTAATATTAAAATCTTCAAGCAATACAATATCTTTATTGCGTGATTTGACTTTATCCATCATCTGAATGAAATATTCTGACCAAATCGACGTTTCGGCAGGGTTACGATATATATAACCTATGAGCAGAGGCGAGGATTTACAGTTTTTTACTTCAATCCAAATGCACTCGATATTGTCGTCCTCTAAATCAGTTCTTCGTGTTGCAAATTCAGAAATTGATTCATTAATATAGACTGCAATGCCTGTCAGAGAGAGACAGAGAGAGAGAGAGAGAGAGAGAGAGATACAGACAGACAGACAGAGAGACAGAGACTGAGAGAAGGACTGAAAGAGAGAGACAGACAGACAGATAGATAGATAGACAGACAGACAGAGAGACAGACAGACAGACAGACAGACAGACAGACAGACAGACAGACAGAGAGTGAGAGAAAGACATGTGCAAGAGAAAGCGATGGAGTAAGTTAGCTAGGAGGGAAAAAGACTTAATTAAAATCAACAGAATTTGCTTTAAGCGTAAAATTCTACAGGGTTCGATTTTGCACAGATGTGTAAATGAAATCACATTTGGTTTTCCTTACCCACTGAGAATTACGCGGAGACAAACTCGATGAAGACAACATTATTTTAATCCTATTCCAGTATAGAAACACGCGCAGACAGAACAGTATATTTTAATCGCCCAGACAAAAAACACTCGTATTTCATTGTGCTAATGTGATTTCGTTTTCAGTGATCCCAATGGCTGTTTTCCAAATGGGTACTGTTTTAAAAGTCCGAATGAGTCGGTCACATCAAGCATTCAAATCAAATCTATCACTAATAGATTCCATTATACAAATGTATTTGTTGAGATAATGTGTCACACCAAAAATCAATCAATGGTCATGGTTGTCAATTTTGATTCGTTCCCAGCATTTCAGAAGTTGTCTGGAAACTAGCGGTAAACTCGAGCTCTATTTTCTCCAAATCAGGCCCGTCGTTACGGATAATTCAGAATCTTTCCAAGTGATGATCGAGTAGGAAACAAGGAGGATGAAGGAGCGCGGTAACAAGAGAATAGAAGGTTGATAAACGAGTGGCTAACGGGTATAACCACAACCGTGTCGGATTCAGCGACAATGACCGACAATCGGAGACATCAAACAACAACGACGTGACATCAGCGGTCAGAATACACACGAGAGTTACGCAGAACCCGTATCCTGACACAACAGGCAATAACAGAAACATTGAATGAACAGACAACTCTCATCTTCGCAGGCGTGTTAGCACTTTGGTCTCACTTATTTACGACAACCGAACAGACACAATAATGAAATTATACCGACATCCCTCCCTGGAGCGTCTGTAAAATCAGTAAGTCTGGCAGCGGAACGAAAATTGGGATATGGATGGAGCATAGTAGTAGGGAGAGGTATGCCTCATCCCCTGCGCAATGCGCAATGCGCAAGGGTAGGGACCAGCATAAAGTTATAGGTTAAGGTGCCTGTGTTTAAGTAGTGATAAGGAGATATTGCGCATAAACGGTTTATTGCGTTTTATATTTTGTCATGTGATTTCATGTGCCTGTACCTGTTGCTCGGTACTAATGACCACTTCAGCTGGGGTAATGACAGGATTACTATCCGCGCTTCGCGGAGCACTCTCTTTTATGACGCTAATAACTATCAGAGGTGTCAGGATAAGGCGATAAAAATGGTACCCCTACTCTTTGCGGAGCCCCCTCGCCGATAAAACCACCAGAGGTGGCCAGCAGTTAGAGAAGTTTAATAGGAGGTGGTTTGCCTACCCCGAGGGTTGATTAGGGTTTAATGCTTAGATTAGTGCTAGACAAATGGTGTGGGGTGGGTGGAGGAGTTAGCTCGACTGGTGAGGCGGGAGAGATGAGAGCTGATTTACAAAAATATAAAAAGCTTTAACAACTAGACTCAGATAGCTACCTGTTGGTTTTATGTAGGTGTTATAAACATCGCAAGTACATTTTACACCGAACACGAGTTGTTCTACAGTCAGTCATACATAATGTTAGGTTAGAGACTGATCACGTCTGAGTATTGGTTGTCCACAGAGACACAAGACCTCACATGCTAGAACATGTTGGTTGGTCACAGGCTTGTGCGGGGAACCATTGGTTATACACTTGGTAAAACTGCTCTCGCAGTTCAGGACGAACCACCTCTTCTAACGTTGAAGCGCTAAGCGCCATGTATAGAGAATCTGTATCCATTTCCAAAAGCTGGTAGTCGGCTCTGGACACAAACTTATCTAGAAAATCAAAATGAAACTCCAACATGCGTAGTTTAGCGTACTGGTAAACAAAGTAACCAATCTGAGAGGGGAGTGACCAGTTGATTTTTTTTAACCATCTCTACTTCAGTGACAGAATCTGTTACTTCTGTTAGTTTTTGAAAACGACCATTGTTGATCAGTTTTGAGGCCTTATCAGACAAAACGTAATGAATATCACGATGGTTGGCCACGTTAGTTAAGGTTTTCCCGTAGACTGAGTTACCGAGCAGTTTGAAAGTTTCAGCTAAGATAGTTTTTGATGAGTCTTGGTCTCCTGCTCGTCTTGCGTTTGAAACGCTGTCACCAAACTGACGGAAACAGGTTTTGGGATGATACTCTACGATCAGCGTGATGTTTTAACAATCAACCCGTGTTGCACGTAACAAAACAAGAGGGGTGTAGCTAGCAGAATTTGTTCACCGTGGTAACTCCCTACAAGTGTACGGCGTGGTTGGGATAAAAGCTTGTGTTTTTTCAGCGTAGTCTTTCATAAAATCCCCGATCTGTTCTCAGCTGACAGACTCATTTTTGAAAATAGGCTGCATTTCACTGAAATGTTCTTTTAGATGATCAGGTACATAAATATCACACTATATCAACCCGATTGAATCCATAACCCACTCCAACCATTCCCGAGCTAGCTGACCGTAGGGATCTGTTTTTTTCCGCTTTAAAAGCGTTTTCTTTTCTACGAATGACAGGGTGCTCTGTGGGCATGTCTTGCATGAGTGCAGCTAAATACAGCGCATCAAATCCCTGAACAGCCTGTACCGGTTTGTCCTGATTACCACGAATGTGTGTTTTGTCTTTTTCGTGGTATCTGTGAAAGACAATAGACGGACCCTCGACAATGTTCTTTCGCAAAAGTGCTTGAACGTCTTTTTGTTTTTTGTTAAAAGTGAAAAGTAGGTATCTGAAGACAACGTGTCAAACAGACACTTCAGTGTCACACCGGGGGACAGAAATAATACCGTCTTTCAGCAAATCAACTCGCAGACTAGCGTACATACTAATCTGATGCTGCAAAGCAACCAGAAACGGTACTGTGTCTAGGTTGTTGTACCACACCAAAAAAAGCCTTCAAAGTCGTCATTTTGTTTTCAGTCCACACACGCTGACAAAAAGCGTACTCTGTATCAGAAATATTTGAGTTTTTGAGCTTACTAAAAAAAGCTGCATGGGGTGGGAGTTCTCTTTCGTCTAGTGTACTTAGACTAGTGACGTATTCATAGCAGAAAAAACCCTTTTCCTATTCGACACCGAACGCCTAGAGGTACTTGGAATAACTAAAACCTGGCGCAAGAAAATTGTTGATGTCGAGAAACCGAAGTTTGTCTGTACAAAGACACATATATTGATTGTTACGTTTAACAACAAACTTGAAAGGAGGTCTTTTAGGGATCTTCTTTTTTCCCTCTGTTCGATAGGAAAGTCAGACAAAGGCGTGACATAAAAACTGGAAGACATGATGTTGTGAATGTCCTATTGTTGGTTGTTTGTGCTGTCTAATGGTTTATGTGGGTGTTATAAGGTACATTTACATCGAACACGAACTGTTCTACAGTCAGTCATACCTAATGTTAGGTTAGAGACTGTTCACACCTGAGTATTGCACCACAGAGATGCAAGACCTTACATGTTAGAACATATTGATTGATCAGCACCTAAAAATAGAAACGCGTAGTTAGACACTAGTGTGATGCGGTCAAAAAGGGGGTATAAAAAAAAAGTTCTTCTGGTGTTTACACCTGAGTATTGCACCACAGAGACGCAAGACCTTACATGTTAGACCATGTTGATTGGTCAGCATCTAAAAATAGAATCGCGTAGTAAGACACAGGTGTGATGCGGGTATAAAAAAAAAAGTTCTTCTGGGTGCTTACCCCCGAGTATTGCACCACAGAGACGCAAGACCTAAACATGTTAGAACTTGTTGGTTGTTCATTTGGTCACTGATTTCACCGAGAAAAGAAAGAAAGTCCTGCTTTGACAACTCAGGCGTGGTCGTTGTAAGACAGAGTGGTTATTGACTGAGGCATGAAAGAAAGACAAGTCACCCGACTCTTTGTTTTTGAGAAGAAAGGAGTGAGAAAAATTGATTTTGAAGCGTTTGTTTTGCTCATGGAACAGATCAAGAAGCGACTCGTACCAATCAGGGAAATCAGAACAAGGGTTCCTCTTAAAAGAGAAAATGTGGCGCTTTTTTTACACACACTAATCGTGTAAGATATATAGAAGAATTACAACACCTGGTACACGCGTATAACCATTCGTTTCACAGAAGTATAAAAACAGCACCTGTTAAAGTTTGTCTCGCTAACAAAGAAACAGAACAAACGTAAGTTTTGTACGAACAACCCCCCCCCCCCCAATGAAAACACCCAAAGGTAGGCTACAGGTTGGTGATCGTGTGAGACTAAGTAAAACACGACGACTCTTTAAAAAAGATTATTTACCTGCGTGAACAGAAGAATTATTTACAGTTAGCAATGTGTTGAAAACAACTCCAGTGACCTATAAGCTGAAAGACGCTCACGCAGAAGAACTACAAGGTAGTTTGTTTTTTTACAAAGAAGAACTACAAAAAGTAGGAGAGAAAGAAATGTATCGTATTGACAAAGTACTAAAAGAACGACTTGGTAAGGGAGGAAAAAAAGAGTATTTAGTGCATTGGTTTGGGTACCCAACGTCATTTTCTTTCTTTCTTTATTTGGTGTTTAACGTCGTTTTCAAACGTTCAAGGTTATATCGCGACAGGGAATGGGGGGGAAATGGAGTAGAGCCACTTAATTGTTAATTGTTTCTTGTTCACAAAACCCAACGTCATTTGACACATGGATCTCAGCTGATAGTCTTAGACAGTATTCAGAGTAGTTATGGCTGAGGACGCCTTGTCTGCTGAAGATACAACTGTTGCTACTAACGTATTAGAAGAGACAACTACTGATACCAAGAGATTCTCTTGCTTGTGGTGTGTTTTTGGTTATCGCGCCCCTCGTAGTGAGATTGTATTTTTGTAAAACATTTTTTTGTTGTTTTTTTTGTTTTTGTTTTGTTGATCAGATTTTTCTAATTTATATTGTAGTAGGTGTGTCTCTGTTTAATTTGACAAACTGGTGGGAATGTCCGGTCCACTGTTTGAACAAGGTTTTTGTGGGTTTTTGCAAAGAATGAGGCAAGGGTCCTTTGTGCAAAGCAAGACAGCGAAAGAGACACAGACCGTCAGTGTAAGGAAAATGATGATGCTCGTCTTTTTGTAACTTGTGCAAGAACTGTGTGTTTGTGATGTAGTTAGGTAGACTACCACAGACTCATCCGATAGGAAAGTCAGACAAAGGCGTGACATAGAAACTGGAAGACATGATGGTGTGAACAGAATACCGAGAGTTTGGGCGTTCGAGTCTAACTTGTTCTAGAATGTCATGGTCACTGATTTCACCGAGAAAAGAAAGAAAGTCCTGGTTTGAGTTGATCAGGTGTGGTCGTTGAAAAACAGAGTGGTTATTGACTGATGCATGAAAGAAAGACAAGTCAGTCATGGAACAGATCAGGGGGAAATCAGAACAAGGGTTCCTCTTAAAAGAGAAAATGTGGCGCTTTTTTACACACACTAATCGTGTAAGATATGTAGAAGAATTACAACACCTGGTACACGTGTATAACCATTCGTTTCACAGAAGTATAAAACCAACACCTGTTAAAGTTTGCCTCGCTAACAAAGAAACAGTTTGGTAAGTTTTGTACGGACAACCCCAAAAGAAAACACCCAAAGGTAGGCTACAGGTTGGTGATCGTGTGAGACTAAGTAAAACACGGTGACTCTTTAAAAAAGGTTATTTACCTGCGTGGTCAGAAGAATTATTTACAGTTAGCAGTGAGTTGAAAACAACTCCAGTGACCGATAAGCTGAAAGACGCTCACGCAGAAGAACTACAAGGTAGTTTTTTTTTTTTACAAAGAAGAACTACAAAAAGTAGGAGAGAAAGAAATGTATTGTATTGACAAAGTTTTAATGTGATGACCCACGGACTAAACCCTGCTTACCTAACGGTGATTACACACACCTCTTTGTTTGTCAGAAAATCAAAACTAAATCCAGCTGTAAGTCTTGCTCACACAAAAACCCTAGAGAGCTCCACAGCCAAATACCCTCTAAAAAGAGTAGTTATGAAATCTTACGGGATCCCGCGTGGAAACCTTAGTGCTGTTTTAGACAACTTGTTTCTCAGGTAGCTACCAAGACGCGTTGTAGTAGGACTGGGAGAAAGCGCTGCGTTTAACGGTAGCTACACCAAAAAACCATTCAACTTTTAAAACCCACAACTTGAATTTCCTCTGTCTCTATGTTACTGGAAAACAAGTCCCTGCAAAACCACTAACACCAGACTTTGAAAACAGACAGTATGTGGGAAGCTTCTTTAGTTTGACCACAGGAACAGGGGTGGGTGTTGGTGACGTCGGTAACATAATTGTCTATGAAGACTACCCCGGAGGCTATACGCTGTATGTATTTGACCTGTCACCGTCAATGTTGGGTGGAGATCAGATTGAGCTGATGCGCTGTGGGAGTTTGCGTCTGGAACTAAAGTTTAGTGCACCCCTGACAGAGCCTGTTCACGTTACTGTGTATGCAGAAATGGACTCGTTGCTAGAAATTGATCGGAGTAGGCAGGTTATCACTGATTTTACATCATGAATGGTCTAGAGATCTCTCGCCTACTGTTAAGACACCCCTTGGCAAGACGGCCGTTTATGGGTGTTTACACCAGAGACCAACTTCCTTCTGAGATAAATTTACTTCACCCCTCGTCTTACGTCATAAACACAGACCCAGCACATAAGGTTGGGTCTCATTGGGTTGGTGTGTATTATGATGGTCAGGTGAATATTGAATATTTTGATAGTTTTGGTTTTAAACCGAATCACAAAGACATTGAAGATGTTTTTTTATTTGTTTTTTTTATGCGTCATTGGTTTGTGTTCTAAAACCAACGAACAGGTATTACAGGGGATGTTAAGTTCTACTTGTGGTTTGTTTGCAATGTATTTCATCATCAAAAAGAGTCAAGATACAAGACTCCGTGACATCATTTCTATTTTTAACCCCCAAAACCCTGGTGTAAATGACCGTAAGCTCATAGCACTTTTTTCAAAGATGCGTTAACGCAACAAGTCTAAAGCTGTTGTTGTAAAAAATAGTAACTGATGTCATAGTGTAAGGAGGTTATGTATAAAGATGGTGTTGTCTAATTTTTTTTTTACTAAATCCCCTGAGCGAGCCACAAGACAACACCACCTACTCTACACTACAGTCTACAAAGACAGTCTCCTAGAGGTAAAAGTTGTTTAACACTTTTGTTGTTGTTGTTGTTGAGAACGACAAAAGAGATGTTTGACGAGGAAGAGTCTCTGTTTAGCTCACCGCTACCCGAACCTGATATGTTTCCTTTGGGACGAACCATTTTCGCGAGTGTCAGAACGTGGTGAAAACTTGTGAAAATCCACATCAGACATTACACCAACCAAGGAAACAGAAAAAACAGACGCGTGCGACCAAGTCAAAGAGGGGTGGTCTTGGCCAGTAAAGAATTTACTCGCCTGATCAAAAGTCCGAGAAAGGCTGTTGAAGCGACTTAAAACACAAACAGAAGTTGTAGCTAGAGAAGTTAAAAAAAACCACCAGACGTGTCAGAAGAGCCCAGAACAAAAAGAAGAAACACCAGCAGACGAACTACCTCACACACCTGTCAAATACTCGGAGAGCAGCAATCTGTTTGAAAACTGCTACCAGGAACCGGCTGGTATGTCTACCTTCAACGACCTCGGTTACTATAACACAACATTGTTAAAATACGAAAGTCGCCCCACGTCAAGTTATTGGATCGCACCTTAAAAGAGAAAATGTGGCGCTTTTTTACACACACTAATCGTGTAAGATATGCAGAAGAATTACA
Organism: Littorina saxatilis; assembly: GCF_037325665.1. Lineage (NCBI taxonomy): Eukaryota > Metazoa > Mollusca > Gastropoda > Littorinimorpha > Littorinidae > Littorina > Littorina saxatilis. The sequence continues at coordinate 5,406,626 of NC_090254.1, read as the reverse complement.
ACACCTGGTACACGCGTATAACGCGTACACATTCGTTTCACAGAAGTATAAAACAGCACCTGTTAAAGTTTGCCTCGCTAACAAAGAAACAGTTTGGTAAGTTTTGTACGGACAACCCCAAAAGAAAACACCCAAAGGTAGGCTACAGGTTGGTGATCGTGTGAGACTAAGTAAAACACGGTGACTCTTTAAAAAAGGTTATTTACCTGCGTGAACAGAAGAATTATTTACAGTTAGCAGTGTGTTGAAAACAATTCCAGTGACCTATAAGCTGAAAGACGCTCACGCAGAAGAACTACAAAGTAGTTTTTACAAAGAAGAACTACAAAAAGTAGGAGAGAAAAAAAAAATGTATCGTATTGACAAAGTACTAAAAGAACGACTTGGTAAGGGAGGAAAAAAAAAAGAGTCTTTAGTGCCTTGATTTGGGTATCCAACGTCATTTGACACATGGCTCTCAGCTGATAGCCTTAGACAGTATTCAGAGTAGTTATGTGTGAGGCTGTCTTGTCTGCTGAAGCTACGACTGTTGATACTAACGTCTTAGAAGAGCCAACAACTGATACCAAGAGCTTCTGTGTGTGTGTGTGTGTGTGTGTGTGTGTGTGTGTGTGTGTGTGTGTGTGTGTGTGTGTGTGTGTGTGTGTGTGTGTGTGTGTGTGTGTTTGCACTTACATTTTTTTTTCACCACACATATAACCCTACCTCTTACATAGCCTATCAACAACGAAGAAAAAAAAAGAAAAAAAAGAAAACAGTCATTATAACAACAACAACACCAACACTAGTCAGTGGGTTAGTTACGAAGGTTCGCTGTTTTATCTAGATGCCGTACACTGCTGTCTAGTGCAATTAAATGGGTTTCTCTGCGGTTGGTGGAGCCCTCTCTCTTTTATGGCGCTAATAACTATCAGAGGTGTCAGGATAAGGCGATAAAAATGGTACCCCTACTCTTTGCGGAGCCCCCTCGCCGATAAAACCACCAGAGGTGGCCAGCAGTTAGAGAAGTTTAATAGGAGGTGGTTTGCCTACCCCGAGGGTTGATTAGGATTTAATGCTTAGATTAGTGCTAGACAAATGATGTGGGGTGGGTGGAGGAGTTAGCTCGACTGGTGAGGCGGGAGAGATGAGAGCTGATGTACAAAAATATAAAAAAGCTTTAACAACTAGACTCAGATAGCTACCTGTTGGTTTTATGTAGGTGTTATAAACACCGCAGGTACATTTACAACAACAAATGGTGTTTAACGTCGTTTTCAACCACGAAGGTTATATCGCGACGAAGGTACATTTACACCGAACACGAATTGTACCACAGGCAGTCATACAGAATGTTAGGTTAGAGGCTGCTCACATAGTTTGTTTTTTTTACAAAGAAGAACTACAAAAAGTAGGAGAGAAAGAAATGTATCGTATTGACAAAGTACTAAAAGAACGACTTGGTAAGGGAGGAAAAAAAGAGTATTTAGTACATTGGTTTGGGTACCCAACGTCATTTTCTTTCTTTCTTTATTTGGTGTTTAACGTCGTTTTCAAACGCTCAAGGTTATAGCGCGACAGGGAATGGGGGGGAAATGGGGTAGAGCCACTTAATTGTTAATTGTTTCTTGTTCACAAAACCCAATGTCATTTGACACATGGATCTCAGCTGATAGTCTTAGACAGTATTCAGAGTAGTTATGGCTGAGGACGCCTTGTCTGCTGAAGATACAACTGTTGCTACTAACGTATTAGAAGAGACAACTACTGATACCAAGAGATTCTCTTGCTTGTGGTGTGTTTTTGGTTATCGCGCCCCTCGTAGTGAGCTTGTATTTTTGTAAAACATTTTGTTTTTTTTGTTTTTGTTGTTTTGTTTTTTGTTTTGTTGATCAGATTTTTCTAATTTATATTGTAGTAGGTGTGTCTCTGTTTAATTTGACAAACTGGTGGGAATGTCCGGTCCACTGTTTGAACAAGGTTTTTGTGGGTTTTTGCAAAGAATGAGGCAAGGGTCCTTTGTGCAAAGCAAGACAGCGAAAGAGACACAGACCGTCAGTATAAGGAAAATGATGATGCTCGTCTTTTTGTAACTTGTGCAAGAACTGTGTGTTTGTGATGTAGTTAGGTAGACTACCACAGACTCATCCGATAGGAAAGTCAGACAAAGGCGTGACATAGAAACTGGAAGACATGATGGTGTGAACAGAATACCGAGAGTTTGGGCGTTCGAGTCTAACTTGTTCTAGAATGTCATGGTCATTGATTTCACCGCGAAAAGAAAGAAAGTCCTGGTTTGAGTTGATCAGGCGTGGTCGTTGAAAAACAGAGTGGTTATTGACTGATGTATGAAAGAAAGACAAGTCAGTCATGGAACAGATCAGGGGGAAATCAGAACAAGGGTTCCTCTTAAAAGAGAAAATGTGGCGCTTTTTTACACACACTAATCGTGTAAGATTTGTAGAAGAATTACAACACCTGGTACACGCGTATAACCATTCGTTTCACAGAAGTATAAAACCAACACCTATTAAAGTTTGCCTCGCTAACAAAGAAACAGTTTGGTAAGTTTTGTACGGACAACCCCCAAAGAAAAACACCCAAAGGTAGGCTACAGGTTGATGATCGTGTGAGACTAAGTAAAACACGGCGACTCTTTAAAAAAGGTTATTTACCTGCGTGAACAGAAGAATTATTTACAGTTAGCAGTGTGTTGAAAACAACTCCAGTGACCGATAAGCTGAAAGACGCTAACGCAGAATAACTACAAGGTAGTTTTTTTTTACAAAGAAGAACTACAAAGCGTAGGAGAGAAAGAAATGTATCGTATTGACAAAATTTTAATGTGATGAGCCACGGATTAACCCTGCTTACCTAACGGTGGTTACACACGCCTCTTTGTTTGTCAGAAAAGCAAAACTAAATCCAGCTGTAAGGCTTGCTCACGTAAAAACCCTGGAGAGGTCCACAGCCAAATACCATCTAAAAAGAGTAGTTATAAAATCTTACGGGATCCCGCGTGAAAACCTCAGTGCTGTTTAGACAATTTGTTTCTCAGTCAGCTACCAACACGCGTTGTAGTAGGACTAGTAGAGCTCGCTGCATTTAACGATAGCTACACCAAAAATCCATTCAACTTTAAAACTCACAACTTGAATTTCCTCTGTCTCTATGTTGATGGAAAACAAGTCTCTGCAAAACCACTAACACCAGACTTTGAAAACAGACAGTATGTGGGAAGTTTCTTTAGTTTGACCACAGGAACAGGGGTGGGTGTTAGTGACGCTGGTAACGGAATTGCCTATGAAGACTATCCCGGAGGTTATACGCTGTATGTATTCGACTTGTCACCGTCAATGTTGGATGGAGATCAGCTTGAGTTGGTGCGCTGTGGGGGGTTTGCGTCTGGAACTAAAGTTTAGTGTACCCCTGGTAGAGCCTGTTCGCGTTATTGTGTATACAGAAATGGCTTCGTTGCTAGAAAATGCTCGGAGTAGGCAGGTTATCACTGATTTTACATCATGAATGATCTAGAGATCTCTCGCCTACTGTTAAGACACCCCTTGGCAAGACGGTCGTTTATGGGTGTCTACGCCAGAGACCAACTTCCTTCTGAGATAAATTTACTTCACCCCTCGTCTTACATCATAAACACAGACCCAGCGCATAAGGTTGGGTCTCATTGGGTTGGTGTGTATTATGCTGGTCAGGGGAATATTGAGTATTTTGATAGTTTTGTTTTAAAACCGAATCACAAAGACATTGAAGTTGTTTTTTTGTTTTTTTGTTGTTGCGTTATTGGATTGTGTTATAAAAACCAACGAACAGGTATTACAGGAGATGTTAAGTTCTACTTGTGTTTTGCTTGCAATGTATTTCATCATCAAAAAGAGTCAAGATACAAGACTCCGTGACATCATTTCTATTTTTAGCCCCCAAAACCCTGGCCATAAGCTCATAGCACTTTTTCAGAGATGTGTTAACGCAACAAGTCTAAACCTGTTGTTGTAAAAATAGTAACTGATGTCATAGTGTAAGGAGGTTATGTATAAAGATGGTGTTGTCTAATTTTTTTTACTAAATCCCCTGATCGAGCCACAAGACAACACCGCCTACTCTACACTATAGTCTACAAAGACAGTCTCCTGGAAGTAAAAGTTGTTTAACACTTTTGTTGTTGTTGTTGCTGAGAACGACAAAAGAGATGGTTGACGAGGAAGAGTATCTGTTTAGCTCACCGCTACCCGAACCTGATATGTTTCCTTTGGGTCGAAACATTTTTGCGAGTGTCAGAACTTAGCGAAAACTTGTGAAAATTCACATCAGACACTACATCACCCAAGGAAACAGAAAAAAACAGACGCGTGCGACCAAGTCAAAGAGGGGTGGCCTTGAACAGTGAAGAATTTACTCACCTGAGCAAAGTCCGAGAAAGGCTGTTGAAGCGACTTAAAACACAAACAGAAGTTGTAGCTAGAGAAGTTAAAAAACACCAGACGTGTCAGAAGAGTCCAGAACAAAAAGAAGAAACACCAACAGACGAACTACCTCACACACCTGTCAAACACTCGGAGAGCAGCCATCTGTTTGAAAACTGCTACCAGGAACCGGTTGGTATGTCTACCTTCAACGACCTCGGTAACTATAACCCAACATTGTAAAATACAAAAGTCACCCCACATCAAGTTATGGGAGTCCTTAAGACAAACAACCAAACTAGGACCTGGCTTTTTAAAAAAAACATCTAAAGTAGACAAGTGTAAAACAACAAGACGGTGTTGAATACCAAAAAAATTATCATTGACAATCATGTTTTGGCTTTTTGTTTTAATGTATGTGTATGCAAAATGTTAATTTTTTTGGTTTTTAATACTCAAAAGACTGTTGTCACTTTTTATAACAAGAAGAGCAAACGCTCGATCGAGTCACTTTCGCAGTTCTGAATATTATATGAGGCATCAGATGGACAGGAAGAAATTGCTATTCACAACACAATGAGTCACGTTTACATAAAATTTGAGCCCGGTCACTTTTATAGTTTCCGAGAAAAGCCCAACGTTAAGTTGTGTGTTGCCGAACAGAAAAGGCTAGTTATCTCCCTTGTTTTTCTGATAACGTTCGTAAAAGGCTACAGATGTAAATACTTTGATGTAAAGAATAATCCTACAAAGTTTCAATCACATCCGATGAACTTTGTCAAAGATATAAAATGTCTAATTTTTCCTTTGACGCTGACCTGTGACCTTAAAAAAGGTCAAAGGTCAACGAAACCATCGTTAAAGTGTAGAGGTCATTGGAGGTCACGACTAAACAAAATATGAGCCCGATCGCTTTGATAGTTTCCGAGAAAAGTCCAACGTTAAGGTGGTGTCTACGGACGGCCGGCCGGACGGCCGGCCGGCCGGACGGCCGGCCGGACAGACTAACACTGACCGATTACATAGAGTCACTTTTTCTCAAGTGACTCAATAAAATGATCATATTGAAAAGTTAATAACTATGTGTCTGTATAATTCTTGAAGGCTACCGTGAGCAGTTTTATGTGTTTTGTTACTCTTTACGTCTGACTTTTTAGTACCTTCTTGTTTGGAAGTACTTGTGTAAACGTGCGCATATGTGTGTGTGTGTGTGTGTGTGTGTGGTTGTGTGTGTGTGTGTGTGTGTGTGTGTGTGTGTGTGTGTGTGTGTGTGTGTGATCGGAGGTGTGTGTGTGTGTGTGTGTGTGTGTGTGTGTGTGTGTGTGTTTGCACTTACATTTTATTCCCACCACACATATAACCCTACCTCTTACATAGTCTATCAACAACAAAATAACAAAAACAAAATAACACCTATGTGGCTATGACATACCCTATCAAAACCTTGTGCGTGAACCCCACTGCCGGCAATCAAACACAGAGGGAGGGTCAATTACTGTCAATAGAAAGGAGGCGGCTCAGTAACCCAGCCGCGTTAAGCACCAATAAAAAAAGGCCGGGGGGCAGTAATCCTGTCATTACCCCAGCTGGAGTGGTCATTAGTACCGAGCAACAGGTACAGGCACATGAAATCACATGACAAAATATAAAACGCAATAAACCGTTTATGCGCAATATCTCCTTATCACTACTTAAACACAGGCACCTTAACCTATAACTTTATGCTGGTCCCTACCCTTGCGCATTGCGCATTGCGCCGGGGGGTGAGGCATACCTCTTCCTTACTACTGAGCATTGAGTGCAGGGACGGGGCGGTGTGAGAGCACAAGGAACAGGTATTTAAGGACAGCAAACACATTGGGTTTTTTTTATCCCGTGGGCGTGAACAATCATTCCTTGTGTACGAGCTGACAGGCAAGGAAACCGAACCACAGGGCAGACACAACTATATATGAGACTCAACTCAGGTTAAGCCTGTCCTTAACTGGGCGAATTAAGTCGACTACTCGAAGTATACTCAACTCAACTCAACTCAACTCAACTCAAATTTTATTGGCTTCAATTTTCACATAGAAGAATTTGTCTTGCGCTTGGGATTAAGACATAGGCAGAAAGTAAGAGTATAACATATAAAAACAGCATTCATATCACATTTCATGTATCACACACAGTAATCACTCGTATAGGCCTAGGCCGCACGAAGCTTAAGCACTGAGATTTTGGTAAAAAGACTTCGCGAAGACTTCACAAAGTCGACTTCGGGGTCAACCAAGGACCGCCTTTAGGGACAAGCAAACACGCAGAAAGAAAGACAAACAAAAACAAACGTTCTTCTTTACGCAATAGACTCTCTTGTGCGAGTTTAGAATCTCAGCTTGCGAGAAATTCAAGTTTTACGCCCTCACGGCAAAGCCAATAGGGGCATGTTCCCGGGTTTTAACCCGACTTTAGATAAGATACACATGTGTATGCGTGTTTAGGTGGTATCAGCCACCTGCACTTATGGCAGAATGTCCGAGGTCTTTTACGTGCCACTGTGGTGACACGGGGGTGGGAGATGGATACTGTCTCTGGGTCTGCACATCTCAGCTTGCATGCAACATCCCAATTTTGTCCGAATTTCGGAAATTTAACTGCGTCTATCAAATCACGGAATATTACAGAAACCATTTGCCTTTAACTTAATTCCAGTATTCGCCTACAGGTTATTATATTATTTTCACATTATCTGCTCTCGATTCTGTAATGCCAGTAATCATGCACTCTTGGTCTTAGTCAGTTTCGGGGGTCAATGATACAGTGATAGTCTCTCACAGCAAAGCAATTCTAATAATCGTAATGTATTGACCATCTTCAGAGATATTAGAAATATTAGCATGCACGTGTGTAATATGAGCGACAAACCGCCGCTAGCTACGTGCAATGCAGTGCATGAAGTAGCTGGGTGTGATAATTATGATACATGTAACTGCGAAATACACGCATGCTTGTGTGCAATATATTTGTGGTCATTGAGACAATTTACAAACGCCTGCTTAGCTGAGGCCATTCAGGTATACCTGGACAATGAGTTTGAGCAATAGTATTTTAAACATGTATGAGTCGGCAGAGTTTTGTTGTGGTTGTGGTTGTTGTTGTTGTTGTTGATTGTTTTCGCACTTTCCACACTCTCTGTTTAAGTCCTAAGTTCACGAGCTGTACCTGTTCTCTGAAACAATGATCAATGACAAGGATACGTGTTTGTTCGTTTTGTTTGTTTGTTTGTCTGGGTGTTTTGTTTTTATATTTAGTCAAGTTTTGACTAAATATTTTAACATCGAGGGGGAATCGAAACGAGGGTCGTGGTGTATGTGCGTGTGTGTGTGTGTCTGTGTGTCTGTGTGTGTGTGTGTGTGTGTGTGTGTAGAGCGATTCAGACTAAACTACTGGACCGATCTTTATGAAATTTGACATGAGAGTTCCTGGGTATGAAATCCCCGAACGTTTTTTTCATTTTTTTGATAAATGTCTTTGATGACGTCATATCCGGCTTTTCGTGAAAGTTGAGGCGGCACTGTCACGCCCTCATTTTTCAAACAAATTGGTTGAAATTTTGGTCAAGTAATCTTCGACGAAGCCCGGACTTCGGTATTGCATTTCAGCTTGGTGGCTTAAAAATTAATTAATGACTTTGGTCATTAAAAATCTGAAAATTGTAAAAAAAAATAAAAATGTATAAAACGATCCAAATTTACGTTTATCTTATTCTCCATCATTTGCTGATTCCAAAAACATATAAATATGTTATATTCGGATTAAAAACAAGCTCTGAAAATTAAATATATAAAAATTATTATCAAAATTAAATTGTCCAAATCAATTTAAAAACACTTTCATCTTATTCCTTGTCGGTTCCTGATTCCAAAAACATATAGATATGATATGTTTGGATTAAAAACACGCTCAGAAAGTTAAAACAAAGAGAGGTACAGAAAAGCGTGCTATCCTTCTTAGCGCAACTACTACCCCGCTCTTCTTGTCAATTTCACTGCCTTTGCCATGAGCGGTGGACTGACGATGCTACGAGTATACGGTCTTGCTGAAAAATGGCATTGCGTTCAGTTTCATTCTCTGAGTTCGACAGATACTTCACTAAATATTGTATTTTCGCCTTACGCGACTTGTTTATTGTGTGTTTTAGAGGTAAGATATAAACACAATTATATCGTTTTGTTTTGAATTGTTATGTGCTGGGTTGCCAGTCTTTATGATTATGGTTTTATAATGACAGATTGCTTTTTTTCCGAATCTGTCAAATGCCTCCATTGTTTCAAACAAAATGCTTTTGTTCAGTGCAAGGTTAATCGAGTCGTTGTTAGCACGTGTCATTGTTCTAATGACACTGCGCAGCAGCTGGCCAGGACAGTATCATTCAAGATGGCTGACAATGCTCAGTTTACAGGTCTGTGAACTGAGCCTACACCGTAGGTTGACGTTCCCATAATTATCATGTTTGTATCAAAGTTAACGACGAAAGAAAAATCGGCAGTTAATTATATCACCCTCCCCTCTCAGGA
>NC_090254.1:5392673-5395173 GCF_037325665.1 Littorina saxatilis | reverse complement strand
TCTCCGCTAGCTACCCCCAATCCTCACCAGTATACGCTCCCCCCGCCCCCCCCCCTCCCCCTTCCCCGCGTCCACCTCTGTCAAAAAATCTAAAGGATCCAGTGATCGATATTTGAACACTCTTTCTTTTTCTTTTGCAAATCAACGAACAGCCTCTGGCAGCGACAGGGAAGACAGTCTGGGGTCATCTGAAGACCAGACACCGGGAAGCCTTTTGTGTGTGAAGTGAAAAGAAGGCAGATTCCTTTTCTTCCTGCCAGGGAGCTAAAACCTGATCCCCCCAGATTGTTTTCCCTCTTGTGGACAAAAAGTTGGCGAACTTGTGAAGGCCATACAAGGAAAAAAAACTTGGAAAAAAAGCCTCTGTACTACTCGCGAATTAGGGAAGCTTCCCTTTGACTATACAATGTACGAACGACAGAGAGTCCGGTGTTTTGTGTTTTTATATTTAGTCAAGTTTTGACTAAATATTTTAACATCGAGGGGGAATCGAAACGAGGGTCGTGGTGTATGTGTGTGCGTGTGTGCGTGTGTGCGTGCGTGCGTGCGTGCGTGTAGAGCGATTCAGACCAAACTATTGGACCGATCTTTATGAAATTTGACATGAGAGTTCCTGGGATTGATATCCCCATACGTTTTTTTCATTTTTTTGATAAATGTCTTTGATGACGTCATATCCGGCTTTTCGTGAAAGTTGAGGCGGCACTGTCACGCTCTCATTTTTCAACCAAATTGGTTGAAATTTTGGTCAAGTAATCTTCGACGAAGCCCGGGGTTCGGTATTGCATTTCAGCTTGGTGGCTTAAAAATTAATTAATGACTTTGGTCATTAAAAATCTGAAAATTGTAAAAAAAAAATAAAAAATTATAAAACGATCCAAATTTACGTTTATCTTATTCTCCATCATTTGCTGATTCCAAAAACATATAAATATGTTATATTCGGATTAAAAACAAGCTCTGAAAATTAAATATATAAAACTTATTATCAAAATTAAATTGTCCAAATCAATTTAAAAACACTTTCATCTTATTCCTTGTCGGTTCCTGATTCCAAAAACATATAGATATGATATGTTTGGATTAAAAACACGCTCAGAAAGTTAAAACAAAGAGAGGTACAGAAAAGCGTGCTATCCTTCTTAGCGCAACTACTACCCCGCTCTTCTTGTCAATTTCACTGCCTTTGCCATGAGCGGTGGCCTGACGATGCTACGAGTAAAATGGCATTGCGTTTCATTCTGTGAGTTCGACAGCTACTTGACTAAATATTGTATTTTCGCCTTACGCGACTTGTTTGATGTTGAAATGGTTGTACGCCTGGACACGGTCGATTGCATTATGTCTCTCTGTCCCTCGCTTTCTATCTCTGTATCTCTCTCTATCTCTCTGTATCTCTCTCTCTCTCGCTCTCTCTCTCTCTCTCTCTCTCTCTCTCGTTCTCTCTCTCTCTCTCTCTCTCTCACACTCTCCCTCTCTCTCTGTCTGTCACTCTCACTCTCTCTCTCTCTCTCTCTCGCTCGCTCTCTCTCTCTCTCTCTCTCTCTCTCTCTCTCTCTCTCGCTCTCTCTCTCTCTCTCTCTTTCTCGCTCTCTCTCTCTCTCTCTCTCTCACACACTCTCTCTCTCTCTCTCTCTCTCTCTCTCTCTCTCTCTCTCTCTCTCTCTCTCTCTCTTGTTGCACGTCCTTCAGAACAATTCAATTCTAACTGCATCTCCTATGTACACTCATCACCAGGATTCACTTTCCCTGCATGTCTCCCCTCCCCTGACAGACGTAGACAGAGACAGAGAGAGAGAAGTCGGAAGTCGGAAATTTTATTTGTTAGGCCTCCGGCCCATAACAAGACTGGTGACACATAATACAAGCGAACAATGTTTAAAAGAAGCAACCTTATGGACCTGCATCTTGCAACTGTGCATTTTCCAGAGAATCAGTGCGAAATCGTATAGCTTTGTAAATATACGTTGCTAACTGTCTTACCACTTGGCCATTTGTAGAGGATAGTAATTGGCACATTCTAAACATGGATGGGTTCCGATAATACTTTGAGGCTATTAATTCAACTCTGATCTCATTATATGCGGGACAAACAAGTAAAAAATGAACTTCCGTCTCAAGTGTATCATCTGAGCACAAAGGGCAAAGTCTGTCTACGTTATTCACATTGGGTTTATACTGTAAATAGTGGTTATTTAAGGGTGACATACCAAATCTGAAACGTGCTAACATTCTCCTCAAATGAACATTTCTTATCTGATACAAATAACCACTCATACACAAGGACTGCTTAAATAACGAATACACATGATAAAACACGTGTGATTCAAGGGAACTATGCCAATCCTGTCTAAAGCAATCGACAAGTCTTTGGCGAAATTCTCTTACAAACGTGGAAATATCTCCAACACCTTGTGCTTCCCACACTTCACCAAATCCATACGTGTACAAAACATTACGAACGTTACAAGCCCATGTCGTGTAATTTTGCCTTTGTATA
>NC_090254.1:5333010-5392473 GCF_037325665.1 Littorina saxatilis | reverse complement strand
TACGTGTTTGTTTAAACAAATCTGACAGAGAAAGGAGAACAAAACAGAGAGAGAATATGAAAGAGAAAGGTGTTGTAAGAGAGGGAGAGAGAGATAGAGAGAGAGATAGAGAGAGAGAGAGGATGAGAGAGAGAGAGAAAGAGAGAGAAGAGTTGGGGGGGCGAGAGAAGAGAACGGAGGAGAGAGATGACGATGATGAGTGAACGTTGTTATACAATGAATAGGGTTAGAGGCTATCACGCAGCAAACTCTCCAAGAGAGGGAAATAAAGAGATATATCAATCATCATCATCATCATCATCATCATCAACATCATCATCATCATCATCATCATCATCCGGTATGGCATCGGTATTGGGATCGGCATCGTCACCTACATGTGTCTTTTCATGGGTTTTTGTTTGTAGGCTTGTCTAGTCTGTCTGTCTCTGTCTCAGTTTCTGTGTCTCGTCTGTCACGGCTGGGGTCTCTGTTTAATTTCGTCTGTTTTCCGTTGTTGCATCTTATTTGCATAACCATCTTCGATAATCATTTGGTCGAAATTTGCCAGGAATAAACCATCATTGTAATATGCTGACTGTAAGAGAGAGAGAGAAGAGAGAGAGAGAGAGAGAGAGACGAGAGAAGAAGAGAGAGAGAGAGAGAGAGAGAGAGAGAGAGAGAGAGAGAGAACGAGAGAGAAGAGAGCGAAAAAGAGAGAAAGATGGCGAGCGAGAGAGAGATGGGGAGAGAGAGAAGGGGGAGAGAGAGAGAGAGAGAGACAGACAAACAAACAACAGACAGACAGACACACAGACACGCAGACAGACACCAAAGGTTGAGAAAGGGAGAAAAAAAAGAAAATGGACAGACAGACAGAGACCGACATTTTGAGAAGAATGAAGAGAAAACCAGCAGTATGCATAGTCTTAAGCTGTGTTTCCATATCGCGACGCGATGGCAGCACGATAGTTGCGGCGAGGTGGCGGCAGCGTCAAAACCGATCGCAACAGTAATATCAAAGAACGCATGTTTCCATATGTGCGACGCGACGGATGCTTCATCTGGGGATTTAATCAAGTTTGAGTGAATCTTTCTTAAAGGTTTTTCTGTGTATTCATAAATTATGAGTAATCTAAGCTTAATTAGTTTGGACAACATTTTGGATGAAATTATTGCTGCTGCAGGAACATTGAATTGGCAAGTCTGTAACAGTAATCGTCTCTCTGACACCCCCCCCCCCCCCCCCCCCCCCCTGCTTGCTGAAAAATAAAGTTAACTCTCTTCCCGTCCTCTGTCACATCCTCTGATTCTTTTGCTGTATCTTTTCCTCTTTTTTTGGTAAAAATTGTATCTTGTCTGTCTTACATTTATAACAAGGGGATAAGCGATTCTCTGACCTTGACATAACGTGAAATAATAATTCCTATCTAGATGTACATATTTATAACCACATTTAATATAAGCTTAGCTTATTGTGTGGTTACAAATGTTTATATCGCATATATATGCAAGTGATCCAAAGAATGAAATTGTTTTGAGACCTATAGCACCGTTAGTTTGTCAGAACTGGAGGTGGTCCATATCAGGCAGTTGTCCATATTAGGCTATCTTCCCTTACGACCAGGGTGTGCTTATTGCGTGCCTTATGAGAAACAGACCGCGTGCAGAAACACACACACACTATGCTGTGTTGTATTATTTTTGCTTTGGTCAATCGTCTCTAATTAAAAGGACCCTATTCTGAGGTCTCAATATTTTCCCACGGTCTTCCCAACGCATGCGATGTCACTTTCCATTGAGCGTTTTCTATGACGGCTTACTAGTGCCAAAACCTCATAATTGTAATTATCAAGGGAAAATTAGTAATTTTCCCTTGATAATTACCATTTTCACGTGATTATTACTAATTTTCCCGGGATAATTACTCACTTTCACCTGTTAATTACTAATTTTTAGTTTTGGCTCACTTCCTGACGGATTGCTAGTGCCAAAACTAAAATTTAGTCATTTTCCCGTGAAAATGAGTAACTAACAGGTGAAAACAGTAACTGACAGCGTTAATTAGTAATTATCACGTGATAATGGGTAACCCCAGGTTTTGGCACTAGTAAGCCTTCGTAGGGCTTACTAGTGCCAAAACCTCATAATTGTAATTATCAAGGGAAAATTAGTAATTTTCCCTTGATAATTACCATTTTCACGTGTTAATTACTAATTTTCCCGGGAAAATTACTAACTTTCACCTGTTCATTACTAATTTTTAGTTTTGGCTCACTTCCTGACGGATTGCTAGTGCCAAAACTAAAAATTAGTAAAAATGAGTAACTAACGAGTGAAAACAGTAACTGACAGCGTTAATTAGTAATTATCACGTGATAATGGGTAACCCCAGGTTTTGGCACTAGTAAGCCGTCATAGTTTTCGCCACCATTTGGCATGGAGTTATCAGCTGAGATAAAACGCCTGTAAGTAGAACGCGAAAATCACACCTGGACTCGATCCGACCGACTGGTTCTTGTATACGTAAGAGCACTTGATAGTCTCTGCCGCGGATCATAAAATCGTATAATCTGCTGATTTTCGCATCCCGAATCTACTCAGCTTCGTCCCAATAGGCCCACTTAAAACATCACACGCGGAATTTAAATTAGCTAAGATGGACAACTGGACACCACATGTGAGAACCACGCACCAAGACATTGTCAGCATTGAGAGAATGTTTTCACGGAATTGTTTCACGATTCTGTGACACTGTTATATTGCGGTGTTATGATATTTTCTTCGTTTCTGATTTGAATTCATGTAAATGAAATCAAGTTAAAATTAAACACTGTTGTTTTTTAGAAACCAATGCGGACCCTGAAAGAAATAACGTTTCACTCAGATAAATTATATCCAGCCTGTCACGTTTTTCATTTATACATTTTGACAGAAAAAAAGAAAATAACAAAAGAAAAATTAACACATCTGTGTGGGATTAAAATCAAACGTCGATTTGTGTTACTAAAGTTACTGACCACCATGTGCATGCGAACATTTGCTGCCCCCCCCCCCCCTCCACATCGTAATCGTATCGGCTCTGTCTCATTTTGCCCACCACCCCTCCACCTCTCCCCAGGACCCCCCCCCCCCCCCCTTCCTTTCAGTAAATAGCCCTTCAGTCGGAGCGGCATCAGACTTTTTTTGAATAATTATGTGCGGTTTTTAGTATCTCCTTTACAAAGCTGATCTGATAATTAACTATCTTTTTTTTTTGCAAGCAAACGACAAATTCGCCTAAAAAAATGTTATTAACAGTGCATATAGAAAAGGTAGCAAAAAAACTTGCGGGGACAAAGCGGGCGAGGGAGAGCCTGGGTGGTCAAACGGGGGCCGTGCCATGCCATAATTATGTCAACTGCTGGTTAAACGAAAGGTTTAAAGGAACAGATATTGCACACAATATTTTGATCTTTTGATCAGTCAACCATCAATTTTGTACATCAACCCCAACAGTGTTGTTGTCCAAAAATAAAAGAATTGCATTCTGTCCTCAAACTGAACGGTAGTTCAAAGTTAAAGGGATATTGACCAAAGTGCTTTTGAGGAACAATAAAACACTCTCCCCAAAATAAACACGCAAAAAAACACCCCACACAAATAAATAAATAAAGAAAGAAGCAAAACAGATTTACAAGGAAATTAATTATGTTCATGGTTTGCTAGCGCTGTTTTTATGTTATTGTATAATAAGCATGCTGATACCGGGATGCAGTATACGTTAAATGTAAATGATATAATGCTGACTATCTAAATGTGAATCAAAAAACAAGAAAGGTATGTGGGTTTTTTTTGGATTTATTTAAATGTGAACCAGAAAAGATGCATTTCTTTTAAATTGATGGCGCCGTTAAAAACAAAAACTAAATTCTTGGTTACAAAATCAAATGAATCTTAGTAGTCGATAGTTTAGTACTATTTGTCACTTTATTAGAGGTGGTTTGACTGAGTTGCCGACTTCTCCGCTTTAATTCCTTTTCAGTTTTATCTGTACACTCTTTGTTTTCATGCGATACGTACGCGTGTAACACTTTTCCCGACCTCGCACATGATGGACAGCATTCATTGGAGCGATATGTTTTCACCGGGTTTTCGCAAAATTGTTTTTCATGCCACGCTATTATCGATTACCTCAAATTAAAAAAGAAACAAAGAAAAACTCCGGACAAGCGCACAAGGTAGAACCAGCGGTCAGTGCATGGGACTGCAAAAGTGCGCGTGCACGTGTGCGTATGCGTGTGAATACATTTTTTTAAAACTAGTTAGTGTCAATATCGATCGAATGTCATTTCGATCACGTTTCAGTTTAGCGGACAAGCGTAATCGGATTCAACATACGCATACACACTCACATAGTCGGAAGAGTCGTCGAACAGGGAAAAAAAATGACAAAGTAAAATATTGTAAATTGAAAAATGTTTGTGTAATTTTGCGATGAGACAGAGACAATCTGGGAAGGAAGTTTATACCCAAGTAATACTATCGAACGGGTTAGTCCGTAAGCTGCGGACAAATATTCTTACTCAAAGAGAAAAATGAAACAGGATTTTTTCAGTAAATGTAGGCTTACAGGGCTGCCGATGGGGAAAGACTGAACCACCTAAACAAATAGCAGTTCACATCGGTTGATGATTCTTCAGTCCCACAGAACTTCGGTCCATTAGGAAGTAGCCCTGTTGATTTGCTAGATTAACATCACATCGCTACCCGAACCGATTTTTATTGAAAATAAACACTTTTTTAAGCTCAGATATAATTTATCTGTAAGTTACATCACGTCTACAGTCGTTGACACAATCTAAAAACTCTATCAAATTACTCCGCCAAAGTTCCGACAAACTTACTACACATATATGCGTCGTATGCATGTGTTGCGCGCGCAGTCCGGGGCGTGGCTTATTAAAAAAAAACCCACAAAAACAAACCCGTATTAGTCTTTTTTTTATTTTTTAAGAGTTAAATTCAGATAGCACTTCATTTGGACAGCCTTGAGAAAACGGCCGTACAATACGTGTATATCTTCTTTTATCGAGAAGGAGATTAACAGCGGTGGGGTTTCAGTCATGCTTTCTAACGCCAGCTTCAATTTCAGATAATGTTAGGAGATTTCAAAATGCAAGGGGGTGGGGGTATAGAGTGGGGGGGTATTTTCTCTGAATCGTTTATAAGGAAGGAATGTGTTTTTTAGACCCCAATCGTCAATGTTGAAGGTCCGGTATTAAAACTTGCCCAGTGTCTGACAAAATTAGACTCAGTTTAAAATTACCCTTGACAATTTGTGCGTGAGACAGACTGATTGCCGAACGGAAAATGGAATCACTCATGTGGCGCAGTGAAGTGTAGCCAAGTACCTGCTATGTCCTTCAGCAGAAGTGGCGGAGTGCCTGTCATCTGTTTCTCATTTAGTGTTTACAACCTCGCCACGACCGAAGATTGGATTTGATGTGACTTTTAGTACACACTTGTGAGCGTGATCTGGTAATTTCGCTTCGCTTGCGTCTGACTTTCCCGTCTTAAGCTAACATGTATACGAGACCAAACATAATATGCAAAATTGCAAGGATCGACCTCCTTGCATGAAAAGTCAACAACACTTTGTTATTTTCTCATTGTATAGAAACCTAAAATGTGACAGCAGCCCACAGGGTTATCTGTGTTCGTACACACCGAAGTCTGTTCACTCGAAATCGTTCTGACAATTATGTTTTATGTTCAAAGATATGTTTACAATCAAATTCCAACGACAAAAAAAAAAGAGAGAGAGAGACAGAGACAGAGAGAGAGAGACAGACAGACAGACAGATAGACAGACAGACAGACAGACAGACAGACAGACAGACAGACAGACAGACAGACAGACAGACAGACGGACAGACAGACAGACAGACAGACAGACAGACAGACAGACACAGACAGATAGAGAGAGACAGATTCAAATGTAAAGCGAACTGTTCAAACCTGTTGCGATAATTAATGTACAGTTCTGTAAAAATAAACTGTACTCTTAGTGCCCGACCCGACTCCCCAAACCTACGTCGCGGTTATCTGACGCTCTCTCTACGTCGTGCCTCTGCGTGCCTCCATTACAGAGAAATGGAAGGTGAAAATCTTTGTGTCGGTTTGACTCTTGATTTTAAACAAGTCGCGTAAGGCGAAAATACAACATTTAGTCAAGCTGTCGAACTCACAGAATGAAACTGAACGCTATGCAATTTTTCAGCAAGACCGTATACTCGTAGCATCGTCAGTCCACCGCTCATGGCAAAGGCACTGAAATTGACAAGAAGAGCGGGGTAGTAGTACTGTTGCGCTGAGAAGGATAGCACGCTTTTCTGTACCTCTCTTCGTTTTAACTTTCTGAGCGTGTTTTTAATCCAAACATATCATATCTATATGTTTTTGGAATCAGGAACCGACAAGGAATAAGATGAAAGTGTTTTTAAATTGATTTCGAAAATTTAATTTTGATCATACTTTTTGTACCGGTATTTTTAATTATCAGAGCTTGTTTTTAATCCAAATATAACATATTTATATGTTTTTTGAATCAGAAAATGATGAAGAATAAGATGAACGTAAATTTGGATCGTTTTATAAAAAAAAAATAGGCCTATTTGTTTTACAATTTTCAGATTTTTAATGACCAAAGTCATTAATTAATTTTTAAGCCACAAAGCTGAAATGCAATACCGAAGTCCGGGCTGTAAAAGTTGTTTCAATTTGTTTCCATTTAAAACGTCCGCTACTGGCACCTCAGTCGGACCATACATAACACTCTCAATGCGAGTGTGGTTATCCCAGCGAGACTGCTGAACATTACTTATTGCATTGTCCCTTGTATAGAGATATAAGATTATTGTCCATTGATAATTTGACAAATGATTATAAGTATATCGAAATATTATTGAAAGGCATCCCGCAATATTCACGAAATGTCAACCAGACCATATTCGTAACTGTACAGGACTATATTAGACAGACGGGCAGGTTCCGTAAATGAGCCTCTATACTTCACTCATTACATTTATTAGACACTGTCATGCGACATGCTGCCTGACAAATTTTTCCCCATAACCTCTCTCATGTTCTTTTGTTGTTTTCCGACTTATCAATTATGTCTCGATTTATGCGCAATGTAGTGACTTTTCCTCTGATCACAATACGCATTAACTTTGTGCGAGTGTCTTATGTGCACTTATTACAACTGAAAAAATCCCCTCAAATATTGGCGCTCCAAGTCTTCTTCTTCTTCTTCTTTTTCCCTTAAGCTAGCTACTAGCTAGCTGCCCTTTCCCCACCTCCTGTATCACCAACCCCTTCCCATTTTCTGCTTGTTTGTGTATCTGTTTTGTCTTTTGTTTTGTTTTTCGTTTCCTGAAAGGAGCTAATGTACTTATTCCGCCATCATGCTAACCTTTGTTTTGTAATTACTATGATTGCTTAAAATAAGCATTACATGCTTGAGTATGTAATCATCCATGCATTGTTCTTGTCATGATTAAAATTGAATAAAGTTTTGTTTAAACCAACACTCTGAGACTCGCTCTATCTGAGAAGTAACTAAAGTGTTTTCTTTTAAAGTAATTTGTAACTCTCCGCTCCGCACGCCAACCAAAACAATTCCTAGGAGACGCCTACATCGTTCGGCAAAAAACAAAAACAAAAAAAATGTCCCGAGCCAGGACTGAACTAGAAAGGGTTTCCATGACCATGGACGTAGCTTTGTGCCGAGGCTGATCACGTGGTCAGGTTGACCAATGGCAACGCGACCCTTTTACGGCCTCTCCATTGTCCAATGTGTGTACTCTATGACCCCTTGAAAACTTCAGCGACTGGTGTGAAGTGTCCTCTTTAGAGAGGATGAGTTCAGCGGTTAATTGCTTTTAACATACTTACCTGAACAGGTTATAGGCCATTATCTCGAGATGCCTTGCTTTCGGCAACAGTTCTTTGAATCCCTCCCTCCCTCTCTCCATCTTCTCTCTACCAGTCTGTTTCTCTCTTTGTTTCTCTCTCTTTTTCACCCTTTTCACCCATTAACTATTCATATTCATTTGCATAATGTAGAGCAGTCCCTAATTGGGCGACAGTTGGCTGTTAAAAGGAAAACACATTAAAAACAAACCAAAAAAGAACACTTTTGTAAGCTTACTACATTACTTTTGAAAAAAAACATCATTGGGTTCATTTCGCGTCATTTTGCTTTCGTCAACAGGAAAGTTTTTGTAATGCCTCTCTCCACCTCCCCATATGCTCCCCTCCCCCATTTCTGTCTCTGTTTTTTACATTTAGTCAAGTTTTGACTAAATGTTTTAACGTAGAGGGGGGAATCGAGACGAGGGTCGTGGTGTATGTGTGTGTGTGTGTGTGTCTGTATGTGCGTGTGTGTGTGTAGAGCGATTCAGACCAAACTACTGGACCGATCTTTATGAAATTTGACATGAGAGTTCCTGAGTATGATATCCCCGGACGTTTTGTTCATTTTTTGATAAATGTCTTTGATGACGTCATATCCGGCTTTTCGTGAAATTTGAGGCGTCACTGTCACGCCCTCAGTTTTCAACCAAATTGGTTGAAATTTTGGTCAAGTAATCTTCGACGAAGCTCGGACTTCGGTATTGCATTTCAGCTTGGTGGCTTAAAAATTAATTGATGACTTTGGTCATTAAAAATCTGAAAATTGTAAAAAAAATATTTTTTTATAAAACGATCCAAATTTACGTTCATCTTATTTTCCATCATGTTCTGATTCCAAAAACATATAAATATGTTATATTTGGATTAAATACAAGCTCTGAAGATTAAATATATAAATATTATTATCAAAATTAAATTGTCGAAATCAATTTAAAAACACTTTCATCTTATTCCTTGTCGGTTCCTGATTCCAAAAACATATAGATATGATATGTTTGGATTAAAAACACGCTCAGAAAGTTAAAACGAAGAGAGGTACAGAAAAGCGTGCTATCCTTCTCAGCGCAACTACTACCCCGCTCTTCTTGTCAATTTCACTGCCTTTGCCGTGAGCGGTGGCTGGCGATGCTACGAGTATACGGTCTTGCTGCGTTGCATTGCGTTCAGTTTCATTCTGTGAGTTCGACAGCTACTTGACTAAATGTTGTATTTTCGCCTTACGTGACTTGTTTTTCTTCTCGTGTCCCTTTGCTTGTTTGTAAGTTAGTTTGTTGATTTTTTGTTTGTTTTAATTACTGTTGATGAATTGTACGCTCTTAATATATGTTTTACGCGCAAAGTAAACATTTATTGCCGGCGTAAAATTGAAAATATTGATTACGCCTTCCAAGGCAAACCTGAGATGGTGATCCGAATCATTGATACGTATTGGAAGGACTTCATTTACAGATAAAGAAATAAATAAGCCGTTTTAGTGATTTTTCCCCGGCGACATCCACCTTTCGAAGTCCAAGAGACATTCGCTGTGATGTAATTTGGAAACATCTGAAATAATTAACTGTAAAATGCTCCGTTACCGTTGCCGATTATTTCTTTTCATACAAACAGGATTTCACCTTCTGGCGATAATCTCTTCTGCGTTTGATTCTCGATTCTTTAAATTAATTTTTTCAGTGCTATTTAGTCGTAATCCATTACCCAAGCAGATGAAACCCGTGTGAATAACTGAACACTTAGACACTGATGTTCAGATGGTACGTGTGTGGTTACATAATTACAATAACCAAAATTGCAACCCGAACTGTCCAGTGAAGTGCTTTTCCAAGTTGCATGTGAGTGTGTGATTGTGTCTGTTCGGAGCGCTTCTAAAAAATTGTAAAAGTTTATGTGTAAGCATTTGCGATTTTCCGGTCTTGTACTTTTTCGTCAGTTTTCAACAAACTCAGTTATATCATGTCACATCAGTGTGTGTTTCTCTTTTCTTTTCTTTTTTCGTGTGTGTGTGTGTGTGTGTGTGTGTGTAGTTAGTTGTGTTTTTTTCCAAAGATTTGTTTTTAGCCAAGTTGATAGAGCGCTTGGGCGACTTACTTAAAAAACAAAAACAAAACTTCTCTTTTTTTTCCAACTAAGATCCTTTATACTCGTTTTAGGAATGGGTATGCTAAGTACATTTTTCTTGGCGAATTGTTGTGTTAGCTAAGCAACATTACGTGAATCGTTAAAACATGTGGGTTTTGTTTTTTAAAGTATTCCCCGCTTAACGAATTAAGATTTCTATGCAAAACAACGTGTGTTAACCCCATGTACAAAAACAGTACATGTAGTACATGCTTGAAAGTGCAGAGTGCTGTTGCGTCCAAAGAATTGAGTATTTCAGTAATTATGTCGACTGGTGATAAACACACATACAAACACGCGCACGCATTAACAAATCATAGAGAAACAAGCAAACAATTCGCAGAACAAACGTATATTAATGTGTGTGCATGCGTGAACGCGTGCATTCGTTTGCTTGACTAACTGACAATGTCAATCACGCTTTTAGAAGAGAACCGCTGATTTCAACGTGGTATGGCTTTTACGCGGCAAACTGTTTATCAGTCTTATGAGCCTTCTGTAAGACGAGCAGCGTTCGGCCTGTAACAAAACAGACCATCCAATGAACACCAGCGAAGATCTCATTGACGCGGCGGTCAAGTGTTTTGAGTGGAGTGGGCGGAGCGTTGGGTTTATCACATGACCATTTGGGTCAATGGATGAATGTATTTAGTATGTGCGCTACTTTACTGGCGGACCACGAAGCTCGAAGAAGGTGTCAACTTGATTTCTTCATGCAATAAATCGTTGGCAGAAAAAATGTTTGCCCTTGGTGGAACGGGAGCCGCTCAGAAGAGGCGTGATAGAACTTGTGCGCGGTTCATGCATACACAACAATCATTTTTCTTTCAAGGTTTTATTTAACACTATGTGTTCGTAAAAACCGTTGCTCAACAACAAAAATAAATTAATTAATATTTTTCATCCTATACATGCCGCTACAGAAGCACACAGGGAGAGGTAGACGCGGCGAGTCGTGTCGTCTGTGAGGTAATGATCGCGTCAAATCATAGTATCTGTTAACGACGCGCCGAACCAAGGTCAGGGGGTGGAGACAGGGGTAAAGAAGGAAAAATATGTGCATTCAGATTCATTCTTCTTTCAGTTGATCAGCTTACTTGACTTCTATTTCCCGAAAATTGTTTTTGTTTTGTGCGCAAAATTATCGCTTGTTGTCGTTGTGGTATAGGTGGTTGTCGATATTTTTTCTTCTCAACATCACTGGCTTGATTCGTTTAATGATATATGTAGCAGGCAGCACACGTCTGTTTCAGAAATCGTTTGAACGTCTGAATTCTGTTATGATACAACAATATAGATGATATACAACTTTTACATGAGAGAAGAAAGTCAAACATTATCTACCTAGAACATGTTGTCTTGTTAAGTTAGCATGCGTATTTTGTGTTCTATGCTATTCCTACTCATGCAGATGTCGAGTGCATTTGAGGTAGAAAAATAACAACAACCGGCAGTTTTGTCGCGACATTTCTCGCAATAATGTTTTGGTAAAGTTTACTTCCTCGTCCGGATTTTCATATGTAATTTTCCATGATGTTCGACCTGCAGCCGACTGCGAATTACTCTTAAATGTTTTGAAAGTTGCAACGCAAGTAAGCGTTTCTATCTTTCCATGAACTTTTGTTGTTGTAGTATATCATTATGACATATCTGGGCCCCGGCCGAGATTCGAACCCGCGACCCTAGGATCACAAGTCCACAACCTGAGCGACCCGGGCTCCCTTGAAGCCAATCGGTGTCATATGTGTTTGAATCTTTGGTCCGATCGTGCAATCAAACCTGTCCAATGAAAGCTTGTCCACCACTTTGTCTATAACGACCATACGAAATATATATATATATTTTTAAACATATTGTAAAGTTTTGACTAAATGTTTTAACTTAGATGGGGAATCGTGACTAGGGTTGTGGTGTAGGGCCTACGTAGTACGTGTGTCTGTCTGTGGGTATGTGGGTCTGTGTGTATGTATGTGTAGAGCCATTCAGAGAAAACTACTGGACTACTGGAGGATACGTTTCTTTGATGACGTAATATCTGGCATTTTGTACAAGTTTTGGTGGCACTGTCACACCCTCATTTTTGGATTCATTTGATTAAAATTCTGTAAAAGTAACTTTCGTCAAAATCCGGACAACAGGATTGCATTTCAGGATTAAAGCTTGCAAATTATTTTTTGAGTTTGGCCATTAAAAGTCAGAAAATTGTATTTAAAAATAAAATTTGATGAATCGATCCAAAAGGATGTAATCTTATTCTTGATCATTTTCTGATTCCATAAACAAATCTATGTGTATCGATTGAACACTGGATTTCCCTTCTTTGAGCTATGTGACGTCAGAGGCCGACAAAACGTCTGTTTAGGCGGCCAGCCGAGACTACAAAATAGTGCATGTTTGTGCGTTCAATCATAAAAACTACAAGAAATTCTACCCAGATACATACATTTTATTTGTATTTTTTACCAAATTATGACAATTTACACATATATATCTCGACAGTCGTTCACCTCGACCGCTAGCGCGGTCTCGGAGGAACACTGACTGTTTCGATCTGTGTAAAATGTCCTATTTTGGTCAAAAATACATACAACGTTTAATGTCCTGTTTGGATTAAAACAGGCTCGAACAAAAATATATAATAGAAAAAGCACAATTTCATAAGAAGCGCTTTACACTACTGCGCTATACTGGCTTTCTGTGGCGTGAACGCGACAGCGGTCGCCGTCAGGTATGAAATCGACACAGGTATTGAGTTTTGTCTTCGTATTGTCTTTCATAATGTGAGTTCGAAGGGTTGACTGAATATATTAATTTCGTCTACGCGACATGTTTTATGATATTGCTTACTTGTCAACTGCGATCACATGTCTAAACGGACTGCGGCTGCCAGTTTCGGCCCAAACTAACGTTCACAACCTGTCTTTCACAACCTTTAAAATCATGTTTGTTTTAAATTTATTTTTTTAATTACATTGTACTATCTCTACATCACCAATAAATAAAATTCATACACTACCATCTCGCTATACCGACTGCTAAACGTATCAGGCGGACGGGACGGCTCTGAGTTAGCCGAATGCAATCACGTTGTCTTCTGCGCTTGAGTGCACCCCATACACACCTCTTGACATACTCTTGACATACTCTTGAAAGCGATAAGACACCACCCGAGTAGCCAACGGCGGCTTTCTTTAATTGCGATAACAACTCGGGTAGACAGTTTCAAACTGTCGTTAAAGACAGGTCCAACTACACTTACTTTTAAGATGTTACATTATGGAGGTCAAAATGGCCAATTTTCTGTAGTTTTTTTGGGAACAATCTATCCTGTTATTGTATTAAAAAAGAAGCTTTAATTTTTCGGCACTATTATTTGATTATGGTGGACTCAGTGGAACTCATTCTGATAAGCATCGCTCCACGGCTATTGCCAGTTGTCTCTCTGACCGGACGCTACAGTCCTATGCGAATCTATATAAAAAAAGAATACAGAGTTATCTCCCATATGTTTTTCGCGAGCGCTGATCTAAATTTGAGATCAGTGTTCGCGAGACGAAAATGATTGCAGATTGGCCGATTTCGACAGTGATCTCCGTTCTGTTCTTCACAGTTATGATAAAGAGATCGTTCTAAGGTCAAAACAAGTCGAAATTTTGGGACTGCTGCCGGAAGGAGACCGTAATATATGGTTTCATCTCTGTCAACTGGTTACAGAAAAAATCGTCTGCTCCAGTGAGCGCCGAAACCAAACGGTTGATTATCACGTGACACTTTTGCCATATTTAGAATTGTTTGCACAGTAAATACAGCCGCGAAAAATAGCTCGCTTGAAACTGTCTTACATTTCAATTCCTTCGTAATTTAAAAATTACAAAACACCATGAAAAATCATTATCGACGATCGCGAGTCTGCTTATATCAATAATACATTACAAAAAGCTCTAAATATGCACACACACACACAAAAATCGGTTTCCTTGCCAGACAAGGAATCTCAAGGCATCATGTCAGGGAGAGAATGACCTGAACTCCTTTTGACCTGAGTTCAAGATGAGTGGAACTGTCCTAACATTCTCAGAGAATTATTTTCAAAGTTTATGTTTGTTTTAAACATTAATATGTGAAAACAGAATTAAGGTAGGTGATCAGCGATGCTGTCAAAACTACTCACATGACGTCATATATGGCTGGTTTTTAGTGTTGATATTTTTGTTTCGAGCGACAGATTGACTGATTTGTTTCATATCGCTTAACCGGTATTTATTGTGGTTTTTTTAAAAACATTTTTTATGAGGTGTTTTTTGTGTTTGTTGTTGTTGTTGTAAGCACGCTGCTGGATTACACACACACACACACATACACACACGGCTGAGTCTGCAGGTGACTCGTCTGCAGTTTTACTAGATATTGCTCGTCGTCGGCGTGTGCACTTTCAGTAGATCTTTTTGTCTTTCTTTGCATCCACATTGTGACACAGTGAAGCCGTCCACGCTGAGTGGTGGGGGTGGTTTGGACTCAATAGATAAAATATTACGATTTTTAGCATAAAGAAAACAAATCCGAATTTTTGAGCGATGGGACAATAAAATAATGAAAAGAATTAAATAAATCTAATTGATCCCTTGACTTTGGGGTAGCGCAACTCTGTTGCTACTAGCTTTCTTCTGGGAGAATGCGACCCGAATTTCCCAGCGACGGGAAAATACATTAATGACAAAAAAATCTTATAGATCCCTTGACTTCGGGGTATCGCGACTTTGTTGCTGCTAGCTTTTCTCTGCGAGGAAGCGCCCGAATTTCCCAGCGATGGGACAATAAAGTAATGAGAGAAAAAAATCTAATATATCCCTTGACTTTGAGGTAGCGTGTCTCTGTTGCTGCTAGCTTTCCACAGGGAGGAAACGCCCCGAATTTCCCAGCGAATAGACAATAAAGTAAAGAAGAAAAAACATCTGATAGATCCCCTGATTTTGGGGAAGCGCGACTTTGTTCCTGCTAGCTTTCCATTGGGGGGAATTGACCCGAATATCCCAGCGATGGGACAAAAAAGTAATGAAATAAGAACCAAAACATTTAATAGATCCCTTGACTTAATTTGGAGATGACAAGAAAATATCGGGCGTATTTACGTGATTTGTAAATCGCGGGGCGATTGTTTTACATTTTTACGAATCACGGGTTAACACGCTCGCATATTACGTCTTCTATGCTATTCCTTCTGATTCTTTCTTTATTTGGTGTTTAACGTCGTTTTCAACCACGAAGGTTATATCGCGACGGGATTCCTTCTGATGCAGGTGTTGATCGCATTTACGATCAAAAACAGGAGTTTTTGCGTCAATTACTAAGGGCATTATGCCAAAAAGCGCTGTATGTCAGCAAGGACTTACGTTAGTTTGCTTTGAAACTTTCCGAATATTTTGCCTACATACTACATGTAAGCTACTACGGGTAGTACATAGACAAATTGAACGAAATGACATAGGAATTAATGCCTTAATTCGGATGCGTAATTTGTCGCAATAATTTGTTGCCGAAGGATTTTAATAGATATGCGCGGAGTGGAATGTATATGGCCTTTCTGATTCCTTATTGAAAACATTTAATAGATCCCTTGACTTTGGAGATGACAAGAAAATATCTGGCGCATTTACGTGATTTGTAAATCGCGGGACGATTGTTTTACATTTTTACAAATCACGGATTCACACGCTCGCATATTTTGTGTTCTATGCCGTATTCCTTCTGATGCAGGTGTCGATCGTATGTGCGGTCAAAAACGGGAGTTTTGCGTTAATTACGAGGGGCATTATGCGAAAAAGCGCTGTATGTCAGCAAGGACTTGTTAGTTTGCTTTGAAACTTTCCGACTATTTTGACTACATACTACATGTACTACGGGTAGTAGCATAGACAAATTGAACAAAATGACATGGGAATTAATGCCTTAAATCGGGTGCGTAATTTGTCGCAATAATTTGTTGGTGAAGTTTGTTTAATTCAACTGGTAAAAGTAGCACAAATGGTAAACATTATTTAGTGTGTGTTATTCATGTGTTATTTTTGTAAAAGAGTAATTCATTCAGTGTTTACAACAGGTGTTTTAAAAATGTGTTTAAAAGTGGAACACTCCTGTTTACAGTATATACAACAACTTATTCGGAACGATAACCTCGATAAGATCAAACGAATTATGTATTGTTTGCTTGTCATGTGGGTAATCCTTACACGTAACAAACAACAAACAAACCACAAGGTAGTCCACAGACATCGTATGGCCCAGAGAGGTAATAAAAGCTCGGAAAAAATCAGACACTCAGCGAGCTACTTCTGTTCTCCGACAGGGCCTATTTCTCCCACATGAAAGTTAGCTGCAACAGAGTCGCGCTACCCCAAAGTCAAGGAATATATTAGATTTTTCTCTCTCATTACTTTATTGTCCCATCCCAAGGTAGTCCACATCTTATGGCCCAGAGAGGTAATAAAATCTCGGGACAAAAATCAGACAGTCAGCGAGCTACTTCTGTTCCCTGACATGGCCCATCGTGGCCTATTGCCTATTTTCGCGGATAGGTGTGATATTGTGAGAGACGGACTGAATGACACTTGACTTAAAGTGTGAAGCGACTAGAACACCAAAAGCGTTTCTGCTTCAAGACAGGCCTTCGCACTTGGGCTGTGTCTGTGACGAACTGGAAACAGAAGTTAAATCAAAGCGTGAAATGTGTTCGATGTATTTTTGATTTCTTCAACATTAATTAAAATTGCAGTTTCGGTATAAGCGTGGTCCGTCTTATATACTGATAATGGTAATAGTAATCATTAAAAAAATAAAACAATAATAAAGGTTTTTTTTATGTATTGCAAATCCTGACATGGTTCTGGGCGTTTCACAAAATTAATGTGTTAACAAAATTACAAAGCAATGTACATAATGAACATTTTAAAACAAAACCATTTTCTCCCTATAAAAATCACCAACAACTAGTACTGTGGCATCAGCATTAACAGGGAAAACAAATCTGAAAATTATTAAAAGCACAATCACCTACAAGATGCACATTCTAATTCATTATTTATCCAGAATCTATCATAATATTGATTGTTTGTTATTATGTGTTTGCGGCTGCCAGGTTCACAACCTGTCTTTCACAACCTTTAAACTCATGTTTGTTTTGAATTTTTTTTTTTAATGACATTGTACTATCTCTACATCACCAATAAATAAAATTCATACACTACCATCTCGTTATACCGACTGCTAAACGTACCAGGCGGGCGGGACGGCTCTGAGTTAGCCGAATGCAATCACGTTGTCTTCTGCGCTTGAGCGCACCCCATACACAGCTCTTGACATACTCTTGAAAGCGATAAGACACCTCCCGAGTAGCCAACGGCGGCTTTCTTTAATTGCGATAACAACTCGTTTCAAACTGTCGTTAAAGACAGGTCCAACTACACTTACTTGTAAGATGTTACATTATGGAGGTCAAAATACAAACAAACAAAAAACCGTGATCAAATAATCAGAACTCTTTCAAAATACTCTTAATAAAATATATTAAATGCAATAACTTTCGTTTTTTTTTAATTCAAATAAATGTTTAAGTTTGACTGCATTTGAATAGAAACTGAATTCTGATGAAAGCAGTTACTGTAAAGTCATTTGAAGTCACATGATAAAAATCACATGGTTTAGTTGAGCAGACCACAAAGTGCAGAGCTAAAATCTGTGTATGAATCTGTGTGAAAATCCAGTCCGTTTGTCCACAGGGATGCTAGGAAGCAGTCAAATGGGGTCGCTCAATCTGCTCAAATCCAGTCAAATGGGGTCGCACGGGCCGACAAATGGGGACGTCCCCATTTGTCGGAAGCGTCCCCATTTGACTGCTCTCCAGTGACAATCGTCCCCATTTGTCGGTAAAACCACCTACACACACACACACACATACAGATGCACACACAAATACACACACACACACACATACGCACACACACACACACACATACACACACACAAACACAAACACACACACACACACACACACACACAAACACACACACACGCACACACACACACACACACGCACACACACACACATACGCACACACACACATACATACACACACATACACACACACACACACACACACACACACACACACACACACATACACACACACACAAACACACACATACACATACACACACTCACACGCACACACACACACGCGCGCGCCTTGCCCCCCCCCCCCTACCCCTGATCATGTCGACCAGTAACAGAATATCGGACGCATCACTAACGATGGTCTCACGTTTGGTGGTAATGTGCAGAAAGCATCACCTGCACGAGATACATGTTTACTTAGTGTCCGTCATGAAAGGCACATTCAGCTTTGATGTCTGGTAATGAATGACCCCTTTGACGACCAGCTCGTTTTCTATGATGTCTGGTAATTACCCCTTTGACGACCAGCTCGTTCTCTATGATCTGAGCCTGGTCTCTGTGAGTCTGCTTAGATGAGTTATCTATATATATACATACGACTTGTGTGTGTGTGTGTGTGTGTGTGTGTGAGTGTGTGTGTGTGTGTGTGTGTGTGTGTGTGTGTGTGTGTGTGTGTGTGTGTGTGTGTGTGTGTGTGTGTGTGTGTCCGCGATGCACGCCCAAGGTTCTCGATGGATCTGTTTCAAATTTGGTGGCCATATTCAGCTACACCCCGGACACAACCTGCTCGATGAGATATTTCAACACGTGCTCTCAGCGCTGAACCGATTTTGGTTTTTCTCTGGATCCATTCCCAGTAACTCTTCCTTATCTTCTCCAGTGTTTTCAGCGTTTATCTCCCTTCCTTCGTGTGGCGTCAATCCATATTCCCGTTTCTATTTTTAGAAGGTCACTGTCGACAACGCTCAATCCATATTCCCGTTATACTATTTTTACTCTTCTCCAGTGTTTTGCGCGTTTATCTCCCTTCCTTCGTGCGGTGCGCCGGCTTTGCCGGCGTACACCCGGCAAAGCCGGGTCCCCGGCGCAGCCGGGTATTCGGCTCGACTTCTTCCCGGCGAAGCCGTACCCGGCGAAGCGGGTATTCATCTAGTTTCTAATATGCTGACTGTTAGCAAATGACAACAGTCATGTCGAGAAAATGGATATCAACATGAGCCGGGAGGCGAATGCTAAAAGCATATCAAGACATGCCTCTTGTCATTTGCTAAAGGTCAGCATATTAGAAATAACGGCTCCCCCGAAAGCGGCGTATAGATGCCTGAATGGCAGGATAAAAACGGTTTTACACGTAAAGACCCACTCGTGCAAAAACATGAATGAACGTGGGAGTTTCTGCCCATGAACGAAGAAGAAGAAGAAGAAGAAGAAGAAGAAGAAGAAGAAGAAGAAGAAGAAGAAGAAGAAGAAGAAGAAGAAGAAGAAGAAGAAGAAGAAGAAGAAGAAGAAGAAGAAGAAGAAGAAGAAATAACGGTGTTAGTTCCGTTTTATTTCGATCAAAATAAAATTCGAATCATTCCCGCGACTTTAGACAGAAAACCCCTAATGGGGACAGGATTGAACCCGCTGGTGTGACCTTTTTTCACGTGACCTCATGCAGCCATCACTCACCTGACCTCATGAATATTAACATCTAAAAAGGTCTCACACAAAAATCTCTCACCTTGTTCAACATGATATCTTTTGCTTCGCTTTTGTTGTTGTTTTGTTTTGTATTTGCCAAGCACATCATTGTGGGGCTTTGAATCAATAACATGCATCCGTCTACAATGAGCTTCGCTTTTTCTTGTCCAAGCGAAACAGATTCAGAATCAACATCAGCGCGTAACAAAATTAAGTAAAACTGCATTTGACGTAAGCACAACACGGCATTCTGAGAAAGTGGGTGGTGCCTGTATACCCACCTCAGCGACAAACCTATCTTTTCGGTATTTTAACAGGGCAAAGGATCTAATTGTTACAAGCAAAAAGTGTTACTTCTTAAAATAAGTCACCCTCATATCTTTAATTCAAAGTTTCAGTTTGCCTTTCTGAATAAAAAGGGTCCCGGCCTGACTGTTATAACATTCAGCAGATTACCTGGAATCAGTCCTGATAGGTCAAATAGGCATACGATGCACTAACACGCTAAATAAAAAAGAGATATTGCGGCAATCATGAAAATGTGTGTGCTCTTAAGGGGAGGTTTTGACACTCACGAAAATGCGTGAGCGCAAAAGACAATTCTGTGATATAAAGCAATTTCTCTTCAGATGTAAAAACAAGGCTAAATTTGATATAAGCATAGTTTGTGTTGTTTCAGTCCAGTATGCTTTGTGGTGCAAGGTCAACATTCAGAGATCGTGACAATAATGAAGAAGCGGCGGGGATGTAGCTCAGTCGGTTGCGCGCTGGATTTGTATCCAATTGGCCGTTGTCAGCGTGAGTTCGTCCCCACGTTCGGCGAGAGATTTATTTCTCAGAGTCAACTTTGTCTGCAGACTCTCCTCGGTGTCCGAACACCCCCGTGTGTACACGCAAGCACAAGACCAAGTGCGCACGAAAAAGATCCTGTAATCCATGTCAGAGTTCGGTGGGTTATAGAAACACGAAAATACCCAGCATGCTTCCTCCAAAAACGGCGTATGGCTGCCTAAATGGCGGGGTAAAACACGGTCATACACGTAAAATTCCACTCGTGCAAAAACCACGAGTGTACGTGGGAGTTTCAGCCCACGAACGCAGAAGAAGAATGAAGAAGTGTGCACTCTAACGTATACATTACCATATTTATATGAACATATCAATGTACGAAGAGTGAGATTGTGATTTTATAAAATTGTGGCAATTCAAAAGGAGATATTGTGATATTCATGAAAATGAGAGTGCATAATGGGAGCAAGATTGTGTAAGCATTTTTGATACAAGCGCGTTCGTACGAAGCCATTTTCATTCATTTGAGCCTAAACAGAAAGAGAAAGACAGACAGAGACGGACAGATTCCGTGGGTTTTAATGTTAAATGTGTGGAATCAATCGTCTGCTTTCTTGTCAACTACACAAGAAAGCCCGAAAGAATGAATTACAAAAAAAGCAATTAAGGGAAAAGAGAGGCAGAAAGAAAGGACACAAAACAGGAAATTGCAGCCTGTTAGTCGAGCGATGAAGGCGTAATGAGGTGGATCGCGTGTGGTGTGTGTGGGGGGAAGTCGTGCAGGTGTTCGTGTATGAATTCTTGCACACACACACACACACACACACACAAATGAAGAAAAGAAGAACGAGGTAAGAACAAGTCGCGTAAGGCGAAATTACTACATTTAGTCAAGCTGTGGAACTCACAGAATGAAACTGAACGTAGTCCGCCGCTAGTGCAAAAGGCAGTGAAAGTGACGAGCCTGTTTGGCGCGGTAGCGGTTGCGCTGTGCTTCATAGCACGCTTTACTGTACCTCTCTTCGTTTTAACTTTCTGAGCGTGTTTGTAATCCAAACATATCATATCTATATGTTTTTGGAATCAGGAACCGACACGGAATAAGATGAACTAGTTTTTAAATCGATTTCGGAAATTTAATTTTAATCATAATTTTTATATTTTTAATTTTTAGAGCTTGTTTTTAATCCGAATATAACATATTTATATGTTTTTGGAATCAGAACATGATGAAGAAAAAAATAAAAGTAATTTTGGATCGTTTTATAAAAAAAATAATTTTAATTACAATTCTTAAATTTTTAATGACCAAAGTCATTAATTGTAAGCCTCCACGCTGAAATGCAATACCGGAGTCCGGCCTTCGTCGAAAATTGCTTGGCCAAAATTTCAATCAATTTGATTGAAAATTGAGGGTGTGACAGTTCCGCCTCAACTTTTACAAAAAGCCGGATATGACGTCATAAAAGACATTTATCAAAAAAATGAAAAAAATGTCTGGGGATATCATACCCAGAAACTCTCATGTAAAATTTCATAAAGATCGGTCCAGTAGTTTACTCTGAATCGCTCTACACACACACACGCACAGACACACAGACACACAGACACACACACACATACACACACACACACACCACGACCCTCGTCTCGATTCCCCCTCTATGTTAAAACATTTAGTCAAAACTTGACTAAATGTAAAAAGGCGCTAACTGAAAAATTAAATAAAAGAAGAGAAAGAGAGAGAGAGAGAGAGAGACAGAGAGAGAGAGAGAGAGAGACAGAGAGAGAGAGAGAGACAGAGACAGAGACAGAGATACAAAGAGAGAGAGCCTGTTAGAGAGGCGATGAAGGCGAAATGAGCTGATCAGTGCACGCCAGATTTAATTTCACGTAACAGTAGGCCTCCATCACATTCTCAGTTTGAGTTCTTCTTCTTCTTCTTCTTGTGCGTTTATGGACTCAGTGCGCCTCCCACATACTCGTCTGCACGATCCGGCTTTTACGTGGTCGTTTCTCCCCGCGATTCAGGTGGTCATACTACAATTCCGGGTGTTTTTGTGTTCCTGTTACCCACCAAACTATGACATGCATTGCAGGGTTTTTTCCTTGCGTACTTTCCTTTGATCTTGCGTGTACATGATATAAGAAGGAGGCCTCGACACTACCAGCAGTTTTGCACACAAGTTGTCCTGAGAGATCGGAAACAATCCTAACAAGAAGACCGACGTCCGAACCATTTCAATTGGGTGCTTACAGAGTACCGTGCTCCTTGCGGGGGCATCAAACATCGAGGTCACAAGCAGGGTCAAGGGGAAGGTCGGCTGGGCGGACAGGAGACTACAATAGGAAGGTTTCCGCCAGTTATCTCTCTTTGAGGTTTTGGGTGCTTAGAGAGTACCGTGCCCCTTGCGGGGGCATCAAACATCGAGGTCACAAGCAGGGTCAAGGGGAAGGTCGGCTGGGCGGACAGGAGTGGCTACACGCCCATCAAGTTTGAATTCTATTTCCATGTCTGTCGTTCGAGTCTCAATTAGTTTCGTACAGACACAGAAAGACAGACATACACCCACACACAGACAGACAGAAAGGCAGACAGACACACAGCAACACAGACAGACAGATATACAGATAGACACACAGCCACACAGCCACACAGACAGACATACAGAGATCAAAAGTTTGCAGAAACAGCCTACAGGCTTTCCTCACGTCAACAATGTCAGTTATAAACCCGCTCGAGTTTCATTTTAACACAGGCAGACAAAAAGACCGACCGACAATCAGATAGACAGACACACAGACAGACAGAGCTAGAGTGTACCATGTGTGTGTGTGAGTGTGAGTGTGTGTGTGCGTGTGTGTGTGTGTGTGTGTCAGTGTGTGCGTGTGTGTGTGCGTGCGTGCGTGTGTGTGTGCGTTCGTGCGCGCGCGCGTTTGTGTGTTAATGTCTCTGTATTCGTGCGTGCGTGTGTTACTATCGTTTTACGTCGTAATATAACGGACCGCTTTCAGACACTCGTGTTCCGTGTCGTTTCTTGTGTGAAGGGATCGATTTGTGTGAAGTGGATGAGTGCGTAGGTGAAGCTTGTGTTAGGTAGCTGAAGGAATGGTTAGTTTCTAATTTCTTTTCAAACTTTCTATTCTAAAATAATAATAATTCTTGTGTTCAAATTCTTAAATCTGAGTCTGAAAAAGAGTATAATATTCTTTTCATCCTCCTCCTCTCCATTCTCCATTTCCCCCTCCTCCTTCTTCTTCTTCCCCCTGAGCCTCCTCATTCATTTTACATTTAGTCAAGTTTTGACTAACTGTTTTAACATAGAGGGGGAATCGAGACGAGGGTCGTGGTGTATGTGTGCGTGTGTGTGTGTGTGTGTGTGTGTGTGTACGTGTGTGTGTGTGTGTGTGTTTGTCTGTCTGTCTGTGCGTGTGTGTGTGTAGAGCGATTCAGAGTAAACTACTGGACCGATCTTTATGAAATTTGACATGAGAGTTCCTGGGCATGATATCCCCAGACGTATTTTTCATTTTTGTGGATAAATGTCTTTGATGACGTTATATCCGGCTTATTGTAAAAGTTGAGGCGGCACTGTCACACCCTCATTTTTCAATAAAATTGATTGAAATTTTGGCCAAGCAATCTTCGACGAAGGCCGGACTTTGGTATTTCATTTCACCTTGGTGGCTTACAAATTAATTAATGACTTGGTCATTAAAAATCTGAAAATTGTAATTAAAATTATTTTTTATAAAACGATCCAAAACTACGTTTATCTTATTCTTCATCATTTTCTGTTCCAAAAACATATAAATATGTTATATTTGGATTAAAAACAAGCTCTGAAAATTAACAATATAAATATTAAGATTAAAATTAAATTTCCGAAATCGATTTAAAAACAATTCCATCTTATTCCTTGTCGGTTCCTGATTACAAAAACATATAGATATGAAATGTTTGGATTAAAAACACGCTCAGAAAGTTCAAACGAAGAGAGGTGCAGTAAAGCGTGCTATGCAGCACAGCGAAACCACTACCGCGCTAAACAGGCTCGTCACTTTCACTGCCTTTTGCACAAGCGGCGGACTACGGTCATTGTGAAAAAATGCAGGGCGTTCAGTTTCATTCTGTGAGTTCCACAGCTTGACTGAATGTAGTAATTTCGCCTTACGCGACTTGTTTCTTCTTTTTCCGGTCACTGCGCCGCACCGCCATTTTTTTTCAATCTTTCTGTGCAACATCTGAACGCTGATTCTACAGATTTATGTTCTCATTTCAATTAATCCTTCTACTCTGCCTCCTCCTCCTGTTTACTTTGTTTGGTTTTTCTTCTTCATCCTTGGCCATGCTTTGTTCACTTTTTTCCAATCTTTGGTTGCAACACTCCCTCTCTAACTCTCTCCCTTGGTCTCTGTTTCTCGCGCTCTGTCTGTCTGTCTGTCTGTCTGTACGTCTCTCTTTGGATGTCTGTTTTTATGTCTGCCTGTCTTTTTATTTTCACCTCTCTCTCTGTCTCTGTCTATCTGCCTGTGTGTCTGTTTGTATGTCTGTCAGTCAGTCTTATTCTATCCTCTCTCTGTGTCTCTGTCTGTCGTTTGTGTGTTTTCTCTCTCTCTCTCTCTCTCTCTCTCTCGCTCTCTCTGGTTTGGAGGATGTTTCGATCACTGACTTGATGTCAACCAGCCGTGCCTTTCCCTGCAATTTCCGAACTCTTTTTTTCGTCTTTATTTTTTTAGAGTGTTTTTTCTGCTCACCCTTCGCCTGTCTCCCGGAAGGCCATTTGCTGCTAAATCCCGCTTGCTGTCAGTTTTCCCCTGCACTCAACCCGCTCTTCATCATGCTCTTGTTTTCTTTTCTGTGCGTCCAGGGAGAGACAAAGGGAGGGGGCGGGGATGTAGCTCAGTTGGTAGCGCGCTGGCTTTGTAGCCAGTTGGTCGCTATCACCGTGGGTTCGATCCCCACGTTCGGCGAGAGATTTATTTCTCGGAGTCAACTTTGTGCAGACTCTCTTCGGTGTCCGAACAACCCCGTGTGCACACCTGCGCACGAAAAAGATCCCACGTTCACAGCGAAAGTCTCAGGGCTTGGAAAACACGAAGACGCGCATGCATCATCTCTCGTCTCTGATTATCATGATCGTATTTCGATACTTTGACGAGACAAACCCAATGCTGGTGTGTCGAAGAAGACAGCCACAGCGGGCTTGTTCGAATCAGAGTATCACACCATATCTTCAGCGTATTACCAATACCTGTCCCAATATAGACCAGTTGGTCTAAGAGGACGTTAAACCCTAATAGTCAGTCAGTCACAAAGGGAGGGGAAGAGACTGAGCGAGAGATAGACAGGGATATAGAGAAAAGGAAGAGGAAGAGGAAAAGGAAGAGATAGAGGGTGAGAGAGAGAGAGAGAGAGAGAGAGAGAGAGAGAGAGAGAGAGAGAGAGAGAGAGAGAGAGAGAGAGAGAGAGCGAGAGATAGACAGGGATATAGAGAGAAAAGGGAGAGAAAGAGGGAGAGAGAGAGGGAAAGACAGGAAGGAGGAAGAGAGCGAGAAATAGACAGGGATATATAGAGAAAAGGGAGAGAAAGAGGGCGAGATAGATATATATATATATATATATAGAGAGAGAGAGAGGGGGGGGGGATGGAGAGGGACAGACAGAAAAAGACATAAACAGACAGACAGACAGACAGACAGACAGATAGAAACTGAGAAAGACAAACTGACAGAGAGACAGAGAAACAGAAAGAGCAAGTGCTGTTCATAATGTATCGCTTTGTCCTTGTTTCTGTGTCTGTCTATCTTTGAAAATGTGTGTGCATTTATTTAGCAACAGAAGCTGAGGCGTGTGTGTGTGTGTGTGTGTGTGTGTGTGGGAAGCGAGAGGTTGCGAGTTCGACCCTGGGTCAGGGCGTTAGCAATTTTCTCCCCCCTTTCCTAACCTAGGTGGTGGGTTCAAGTGCTAGTCTTTCGGATGAGACGAAAAACCGAGGTCCCTTCGTGTACACTACATTGGGGTGTGCACGTTAAAGATCCCACGATTGACAAAAGGGTCTTTCCTGGCAAAATTGAGGCATAGATAAAAATGTCCACCAAAATACCCGTGTGACTTGGAATAATAGGCCGTGAAAAGTGGATATGCGTCGAAATGGCTGCGATCTGCTGGCCGATGTGAATGCGTGAAGTATTGTGCAAATAAATTCCATCTCACACGGCATAAATAAATCCCTGCGCCTTGAATAATTATGTGCTCGATATAAATTGCATAAAATAAAAAAAAATTTAACAAAATAAAAAAATCCCTGCGCTTAGAACTGTACCCACGGAATACGCGCGATATAAGCCTCATATTGATTGATTGATTGATTGGGTGTGAGTGTGAGTAAGTGTGTCTGTGTGTGTGTGTATGTGTGGGAGGGGGGGTTACACAAAAATTGATCACGTAATTGTGTGCAATATTCTCTAAATTAATTCTTTACCTTGTGAGTGGAATTCTTAGAAATCTGGGTCTTTACTGTAAATAGAAGAGTTCCGCTTTGGAACACGCGTTTTGTAACCAGTTGTCAACACTGCGTGAGATACTATATCTTTCTACTAGCAACAGTAGCACACGATGTAAACACTAAATAGCGTTTTGTAACCAGTTGTCAACACTGCGTGAGGTACTATATCTTTCTACTAGCAAAAGTAGCACACGATGTAAACACTAAATAGCGTTTTGTAACCAGTTGTCAACACTGCGTGAGATACTATATCTTTCTACTAGCAAAAGTAGCACACGATGTAAACACTAAATAGCGTTTTGTAACCAGTTGTCAACACTGCGTGAGATACTATATCTTTCTACTAGCAAAAGTAGCACACGATGTAAACACTAAATAGCGTTTCCGATGTGTGCTGCTTTTGCCAGTAGAATTATATGGTACCTAACACAGTGTTCACAAGTGGTTACAAAAAGTGTGTTCAAAAGCGTTAGTTTAAAGTGTATAAACCCCATGCATTCAGAAGCTTGGGATTTTTAAAGTAACATAGATAAAATTAATTTCGTTTTAGTGTGATACTCGGCATCCTTCTGTTCTAAATACGTTCCACAAAGAAATAGACTGCCAACGTTCCAACATTCAGAATAAACCAAACAAAGAAACAACAGAAATCAAAGTCTTCCGAACGAGCTTCTGTACAATTTGTCAGATAAGTTTATTGTCTGTATTATCATTGTTCATTGTCTGTCCACTTAAAAGGCCGCTGAGTCGAAGATCAGTGACCGTAATTAAACGTTCCTATACATTGCTTGTTACATTTAATCAAGTTTTGACTAAATGTTTTAACATAGACGGGGAATCGAAACGAGGGTGGTGGTGTCTGTCTGTCTGTCTGTCTGTTTGTGTGTAGAGCGATTCAGAGAAAACTACTAGACCGATCTTCATGAAACTTTACATGAGATTTCCTGGATATGATGCTTGTTTTGTGATTACGTTCAATACATTTCAAACTCATTAGTTGGTACAATATTTCCAAATTCCCCTTTATCTCACGCACAGTCACATGTGTGTGGGCAGACACCGTCGTCATCAGAACACACTCATCTTCGTTAATGTTCTACCCTCAACCTCTTGTCCTCGGGTCTTGGAGGTGCACGACCATTTCCAATTAATCTTTACTATCTTCCCTCCTACCAACGAGGACACCCGGTTCATCTGTCTGAGAGATCGGAGTGTAAGCGTCAGGCGATGGGGCCACCCAGTCTCCATTAGAGTAAACGTCAATAATCTACAGTGATCAGCTGATGAGCAGACGCCTGGTTAGAGACAGACAGACTGCAAAGACAGACAAACAGACTGCAAAAACAGACAAACAGACTGCAAAGACAGACGGACAGACTGCAAAAACAGAGAAACAGACTGCAAAGACAGACAGAAAAACAGATAGAAAAACAGACTACAAATACAGACAGACAAACAGAAAGACAGGCAGACAGACATACAGACAGACAGACGTAGACATAGACACACAATGTCAGTCTGACGAAAATGTCCTCTCTCGTTGTCTGTCTCCGTTTCTCTGTGCCTGTGTGCCCCCCCCCCCCCTCTCTCTCCATGTTTCGCTGTCTGTCTATCTGTTTGTCTCTCTCTGTTCCCCCTCTCTACCCCTCTCTCTCTTTTCCCCCCTCTCTCTGTCTCTCTCCCCCCCTCTCTCTCAGACCATGCCAGCGACAGACATGACAGCAAGTCCCTAACTACCACCAGTCTGGCTAATAACAAGGCTGTCACGGGGTGGAATATACTGCGTCCTGATGGCATCGCCCCTCCCACCATCCCTCCCTCTACCCTCTCTCTCCCCCCTCTCTCTCTCTCTCTCTCTCTCTCTCTCTCTCTCTCTACTGTATGCTATGTTGGTTTTGGTTTTGCGTGCTCCATCTCTGTTAACATTATGTAATTGTTTTGTTCCTGTTATATCTTTCTATTTCTTTACCCAGGCTTCTACACGAAACAAAAGTATCCTTCAACGTTTCACATATAGTATGCCAAATATCAACTGCCTGGTATG
The DNA here is from genome assembly GCF_037325665.1 of Littorina saxatilis. Taxonomy (NCBI): domain Eukaryota; kingdom Metazoa; phylum Mollusca; class Gastropoda; order Littorinimorpha; family Littorinidae; genus Littorina; species Littorina saxatilis. Next base: position 5,363,444 of record NC_090254.1, on the reverse strand, counting down.
CCAAATATCAACTGCCTGGTATGCCAAATATCAACTGCCTGGTATGCCAAATATCAACTGCCTGGTATGCCAAATATCAACTGCCTGGTATGCCAAATATCAACTGCCTGGTATGCCAAATATCAACTGCCTGGTATGCCAAATATCAACTGCCTGGTATGCCAAATATCAACTGCCTGGTATGCCAAATATCAACTGCCTGGCTGCCTTCCTGGATTTGTGTTGTTGAATTAATTGGTAAGTACAACCTATGTCAATCTGCTAAATACATTCAGCCACCAATCCTCAATGCAGCCTTGCAATTGAATGTTGGTATGATTGTGATCAAGTGACAGAATGCTCTAATGCAATAAAACAGCCAGGACAGATCTGTGGGGGCTGACATGATGGTTAGAGGTGCAATCCTTGTTTAAGTGTTCCTGAACACAACCACAGAGCTGCCCTGGCTTTTACATCGGATAAGGCCACCCCTCAACTTGAAGTCAGAACACATACCAACAATCCAAGTCCTGGCTGCTCCCCGTGCGGAGTTAGGATTGTGTGATCAACTCATCTCGCACACTGACACTATGGTGGCTTTTACTGACAACATTCTAAAGAAAGCGACTTAGGATTGTGTGATCAACTCATCTTGCAGACTGACACTGTGGTGGCTGTTACTGACAACATTCTACAGAAAGCGACTTAGGATTGTGTGATCAACTCATCTTGCAGACTGACACTGTGGTGGCTGTTACTGACAACATTCTACAGAAAGCGACTTAGGATTGTGTGATCAACTCATCTTGCAGACTGACACTGTGGTGGCTGTTACTGACAACATTCTACAGAAAGCGACTTAGGATTGTGTGATCAACTCATCTTGCAGACTGACACTGTGGTGGCTGTTACTGACAACATTCTACAGAAAGCGACTTAGGATTGTGTGATCAACTCATCTCGCACACTGACACTATGGTGGCTTTTACTGACAACATTCTAAAGAAAGCGACTCAATTAATTTTATTAATACGTTCCCACCTTGTACTAGAAGCAGCCACGATGTACATTGTTGGTATAATAATGATAATAATAATAATAATAATATGGGAGATTTATAAAGCGCTTGACGTTCTCTAAGCGCTTCACAATGAATTGGTGAGAGGTCAAGGCAGGTGAGGTAGCCCGCATGTTGAACATCTTTCATGCTTGGGGTATTTTCGTGTTTCTATAACCCACCGAACTCTGACATGGATTACAGGATCTTTTCCGTGCGCACTTGGTCTTGTGCTTGCGTGTACACACGAAGGGGGTTAAGTCACTAGCAGGTCTGCACATAAGTTGACCGGTATGTGTTCAGTGCATAGAAGCATGGTTTGTATCCCATGGACAAGTCTTGACAGATCCGACAAGGTGAGACGAATCGTTTGAACGACAAGGTGAGACGAATCGTTTGAACGACAAGGTGAGACGAATCGTTTGAACGAGAAGGTGAGACGAATCGTTTGAACGACAAGGTGAGACGAATCGTTTGAACGACAAGGTGAGACGAATCGTTTGAACGAGAAGGTGAGACGAATCGTTTGAACGAGAAGGTGAGACGAATCGTTTGAACGAGAAGGAAAGGAAGGAAGGTACATTTGACTTCATTCGACCTATAGCTATCATTCGGCCTATAGCTATCATTCGGCCTATAGCTATCATTCGGCCTGTAGCTATCATTCGGCCTATATAGCTATCATTCGGCCAATAGCTATCAGTTGATGTGAGCCAGTACCAGCTTGGCTAATTCAAACGGACCTGACATTTACGAGTAATGCATTATGAAAACGTTTCCACATTACCACGCTGAATCGTGAGAGCATATATTTTTATTTTCTGGTTTGTATCTATAATGATTTATTTATGTATTTGTCGCTGTGGTCAACCTTTTACGCCCCTGGACGTCGATTTTGTAACGTGCACCGAACGGTTAGCCAACTTGTGCTGTATTGTTTGTATTCCTTGAATAATGCATCATTTGACGAAGGCAATACAGTATTCCTTAAATGTTTCTTTTTTGGCCAAACAAATACAGTATTATATTTGAATGTGTTAGAGTTATGTTTTTTGATTTTTGATTTTTCTTCTGCCTTTCAGACTATTCAGCCTCATCTTCTGGCTCAGAAGTTACAAAACATGTCGTTGCATCATAGTACAGTGAAATGGATTCTGGATTATTTGGTAGATAGACCACAGTTTGTACGATGGAATGGTACTTTTACATCTGACATGATTAACACTTTCACCGGAGCACCACAAGGAACAGTTTTGTCACCTTTTTTGTTCACCCTGTATACATCTGATTTTAAAGTACAAGGAGAGTCATGTCATCTTCAGAAATTTTCTGACGACTCTGCCGTGGTTGGTTGTATTCTTGATGGTGATGAGAGCTTGTATAGAGAACGTATTCATGATTTTGTGTCTTGGTGTGATTCCAACTTTTTAGTATTAAACGCAAGCAAGACGAAGGAAATGATTTTTGATTTTCGCAAAAAGAAAGACACTGTCCATCCTGTAGTCATCAAAGGTGATGCGATTGAGATAGTCAGCGAGTACAAGTATTTAGGTGTAGTTCTAGATAACAAGCTAAGCTGGTTTAATCATGTTGATGCTGTTTTTAAGAAGACGCAGTCAAGATTGTTTTTCCTGCGCAAGCTGAGATCATTTCATGTGTGTAACAAGATGCTGTACATGTTTTATCAGAGTATAGTGTGCAGTGTGATGGTGTTTGCATCAGTGTGTTGGGGAGGGAATGCCACTGCAAGGGACACTGGCAGGCTGAACAGGCTGATAAAGAAAGCGAGTTCTACTGTAGGCCAGAGCCTTGACACCCTTGAAGTCCTTGTTGAAAGAAGGCTTGCCAGTAAGTCCAGAGCTATTCTGCTCGACCTAGGGCATCCCCTCCACGACGCACTGATGGATCTCCGCATCACACGGAACGCTCGGTTTCTCATGCCTAGGTGTCGAACGGAGCGTTTTCGGCGTTCTTTTCTTCCTGCAGCTGTGAGATATTTTAACAGCAACCGAGCCATTGTCCTGGCCACAGACTATCAGTGATGCCTTTTAAATGTACCTCTTAATGATAGATTTAATTTGGTTTGATGACTGTTTGACCTTTGATCATAACTAGTGCTGTGATAATGAGCTTTAGCACTGTTGTGATGGTGTTGACACTATACTTTGCCCAATTGAGTCTAACTACCTGATGGCTAATCTACTGTGATACCTGTGATAACTGATGATGATTATTGGGATTGGTTTTCTGTGTTTGGTTGGTCTCTTCTTTTGGTAGTGCAATAGCGTTAATTATGGATTGTTGTTATCATCATTTACATAAAAACTTATCTGTTAATCCAAACAATGATATACTTACTGTGATGTTCTTAACTACACTTTAACATGGAATGTATGTATGTATGTATGTATGTATGTATGTATGTATGTATGTATGTATGTATGTAGGTATGTATGTAGGTATGTATGCATGTGTGTTGGTGTGTCGGTGTGTCATGTGTGCAAGTAAAAAGGGTATTGTAGTTGTACATATATTACTTTAGAATTTTTTTTTGTTATCATGGGTTTTATGAATTTTTCTTCTCTTATTCTTTTATAATTATTAATTAATGACCTATATGTGCTGATGACCAATTTAATTTCCTTTGTTGGATCAATAAAATGTTATGAGTTATGAGTTATGAGTTATGAGTTTAAATATATGCACACATTCTGGATTCAGAATTGGTGATTGGAAGCAGCTAACAATTGTGTTAATTCTGCTTTATATTGTGAACGTCCGTCCAGAGTGTTAAAATCGACATCATCATCATCATCATCATCATCATCATCATCATCATCATCATCATCATCATCATCATCATCATCATCATCATCATCATCATCATCATCATCATCATCATCATCATCGTGATCGTCGTCCTCCTTCTCCTCTTCATCATCATCCTCGTCATCTTCCTCCTCCTCCTCATCCTCCTCCTCCTCCTCCTCCTCATCATCATCATCATCATCATCATCGTCGTCGTCGTCGTCGTCGTCGCTGACCTCCTTCATCTCTTCCTCCTCATCAATTCTCCCCTTTCTCTTTTCTTTCACCCCCACCCAATTCCCTCCATTTCGACCATCACAGCGTCTGTGATTCAGCGGCCACTGGACCTCGTCCAAACCTAGGCAGGCTGAATCCAGAGTGGCAGCTGGGGCGCCGGTGTCTTGGCCGTGAAACAAGATGGCTAGTTGATCACAAAGCAGTGAACAATATGATATTTTGTTGTTCTTATTGTTGTCGTTTTGATTGGTTTGAATTAAGAATTTACAATATCGTCCGCCAATTTATTATTTTGTCTCTAAGATCACATTCATAAGTTTATCTTGTTGTGCTCCTTCATTATATAATACCTTCCATGGCTTTGTAAACGTGTATTTGAATAAAATACTGATTAAACCAACAATATGACATACTATAAAAAAAAAAAAAAACGACTGTACAACGAAACGATAATAAAGACCCGGTTTCTGCGATCAAAACTGTCAAGAGTACACAATAAACCTTATCTTCTTGTAGATTTGACCTCCAACCCCATCGCAACACTCCCCTCCAACACACACACACACATCTATCACCACCATCTTCCACGATCACATAAGCTGTGGTGATATAGCACCCAGTGGACCCGTTTTCAGGCTCCATCCTGGCTAATACCACGATGTCAGGGCACCGGGGACTTCACCGTCAATACGATGGCCAGTTGACAAATGACAGCCAAGACTGAATGGCTCGGCCCTGGCTTGGATATTTCCGGACCCTAAATTGGTTTTTGTTGAGGTCGGCATTAGCTTGACATTTTCACGTGCTCAGCTGAAAGCTTTCAGTGCGCGGGATTGTGTGTGTGTGTGTGTAGCTTGGAGAATGTGTGTAGAAAGCTTATGGATTAGTGCTTTTGCTGTTCATGTGTAAAGTTTTGCTATGGTTTATGAACACAGGCGCAGATAAAGACATATACACAGACGCACTCTGCATGTTTCTATCTGTATAGCTGTAGTATCTCTGTGTCTGGATTTCAGTCTATATTTGCCTCTGTATTTCTCTCTCTCTCTCTCTCTCTCTCTCTCTCTCTCTCTCTCTCTCTCTCTCTCTTTAATACATACAACGACACAAACCGATACAAACACAGATACAGGGACAGACCGACAGACAAACACAAACACACACACACAGAATTAGGCAATGTCTGCGGTATATGATATGAATTAATCCGATAAAAGAATCTGCTGTTATAGTAACATGAAATTGATACGAAAGAAAAGATAGACATTGTTAAATTTTGCCCAAAAAGGGCAAATACAACTTTATATTCGCTTTTGATGAACAGAATTTAACCAAGATATGACAATAATTAGAATCATAAAACACCTACAGACACTGTCTTTCCCGTGCAAATGATTCGGCTCTTGTTAGGCTTGTACTGTACGCGGAATAATGTCATCCTTCCCCGTCACATCTCAGAAATCTACTGCCTGAAAGACATTTAGTATCCTTTTATTTTCTTTTCAATAAGCTTTTTTTTTTTAAAGCCACAAGAAGCTTTTAAGAAATTAATTCATTGACATCTTTGCTTGCTTGATGCTTTCGGTCGTTCATTTCGATATCGCAGAAACCATCATTATCCGAAGTGCAGGGATCTTCAGGGACTTAGCAGAGCGGAAAAACTTGAAAGAGGTTTGAAAGGCTTAACCAGCAGAAAATCGAGGGATTGGTTTTTTTTGGACAAGATCACACAACGATAACGAATGCTCACACACACAAACACACACAAACAAACACACACACAGTGAATAAAGCAATGTTTTCGGTATATGATATGAACTGATACATTTGTTGTGCCAAGTTCGTTTTTCTATTACCTTTACGTGTTACATAGACTGACATTGCATTTAAATATAGAGGTAGCATTTTACCAATCAAAAACAAAAAAACAAAAAGCAAACATATACTTCAACTGCAAAATGTTTATATATTCAGATGTGAGGCATTAGTTGTATCGGATCTCTGGTACTTGTTACATTCTTTATTTTCCTTGCTTATATTTGGAATCATGAAACGTTGGACCTAACGTACACTACACGAACACAGCAAACTTTCTCGCTGGAAGCATAGACATTCAAGGTTTCAAGGTATAAGAGAACATATTTACTCATGGTGTAAGCACATTCTCCCGGGAAGGACAAATGAAAGACTTCCACACAATTAAAAGAGTGACAAACAAACACCTCATCGAATATTTGCAAAACTCGTATGCATGTGCAAGATTACAACACACAGTTTAATCGCACGGTTCCCTGACGTGGCTTTGCTATCATTTTATGAAGGTTGCATGATTATATATATTCACAGTCGTAGTTCGCATGCTCTTACAGACGCCGTACGTAACTACCCAATGCTGAAGTGACGATAAACAATAATAACGAACGTAACTTCCCAATGCTGAAGTGACGATAAACAATAATAACGAACGTAACTTCCCAATGCTGAAGTGACGATAAACAATAATAACGAACGTAACTTCCCAATGCTTAAGTGACGATAAACAATAATAACGAACGTAACTTCCCAATGCTGAAGTGACGATAAACAATAATAACGAACGTAACTTCCCAATGCTGAAGAGACGATAAACAATAATAACGAACGTAACTTCCCAATGCTGAAGTGACGATAAACAATAATAACGAACGTAACTTCCCAATGCTGAAGAGACGATAAACAATAATAACGAACGTAACTTCCCAATGCTGAAGTGACGATAAACAATAATAACGAACGTAACTTCCCAATGCTGAAGAGACGATAAACAATAATAACGAACGTAACTTCCCAATGCTGAAGTGACGATAAACAATAATATCGAACGTAACTTCCCAATGCTGAAGTGACGATAAACAATAATAACGAACGTAACTTCCCAATGCTTAAGTGACGATAAACAATAATAACGAACGTAACTTCCCAATGCTGAAGTGACGATAAACAATAATAACGAACGTAACTTCCCAATGCTGAAGTGACGATAAACAATAATAAAACCAACGTAACTCTGGTATTTTCAGAATGTCCTTCAGCTGTGTGCTAGTATGGTACCCTGCAGGGAGGAGCACACAGACTAGTTAATTGCGCAAGGGGACGATACTTGCTGTACTGTCCTGTATTCAATCAATAAGGCCACGCTGCACTGCTGGGGGGGGGGGGGGGGGGGGGAGGGGGGGGGGGCTGATGTTTTCCAGGCCTCAAGAGACTAAGATGGGAAGAGAGTTTAGATAATTCACTTAAGTAAATCAAGTGCCGAAGAGCGAAGAAAATTGCAAGCTTTACGGAAGTAGGTAGCTCACGGGGAGGCTTCTTTATCCGCTAAGAAAACAAGGTCACACTGCCTCGGTCACAAGAAAGAATCACATTTCGTGCTGTAAAGGACCGGCTGATCTACCCTAGAGGCCGCTCTCGAGAGGCAGAGAGGGCAAGGGAGGTCACACAAATACGGCTCCTACATGCACAAGGAACAAGACACGGGCAGCTTAGCGGGCAGAGCACTGGGGTTGGGTTCCTCGAGTCACGGGCAGCTTAGCGGGCAGAGCACTGGGGTTGGCTTCCTCGAGTCACGGGCAGCTTAGCGGGCAGAGCACTGGGGTTGGCTTCCTCGAGTCACGGGCAGCTTAGCGGGCAGAGCACTGGGGTTGGCTTCCTCGAGTCACGGGCAGCTTAGCGGGCAGAGAACTGGGGTTGGGTTCCTCGAGTCACGGGCAGCTTAGCGGGCAGAGCACTGGGGTTGGCTTCCTCGAGTCACGGGCAGCTTAGCGGGCAGAGCACTGGGGTTGGCTTCCTCGAGTCACGGGTTTGAATCCAGCTCGGGGTGGACAAGAGATGGTGTCAATATCCAACCCCCGTGTCACTGCTGTGGTACGTTGAAACAATCTCGATCATTCTGCCAGAAATGCAGGCAGCTACTTACACCTAAACACGCACATACCCGGGTACACCAATATTTGTTCGGCTAGCCTAAAATAGGAAAATTTGATCCGAATTTCTCAGCAACGGGATATTAAAGTAAGAAAATAAGGTATGATACAGGACCGGTGAGAACGACAATCATCTGGGTTGGACGATTCTGCTCGTCTTCGAGTGTTAGCTGCTCAGCAAATATGTCAAGTCAGTGAGACATTCGCCGTTTTTGAAAGGCTAAAATATAACTAACCAGTATTCTGGGGCAGAACTGAACAGAAAATCTAACATAAGCAGTTTTCTCTTGCGCTAGATTAAATAGTGGCAAAGAAATGGTTTCAGGTTCAAGAATAGCTCTGGCATTAAGAATACCGAAACCCCACCAAGATCACAGGCAACACCAACAAAAAGAAAAGATCACAGGCAACAGCACAAGAAGTATAGAGAGACCCTAAGCCCTCGCGCAGGGAGGGTTCTCAGTGAGCTCTGAGACAACAGGGTGCACTGTTCCGGTGGAAGAAATCCCGACTGTAATGACAAGTTAATCTCATCTGGATCATACATGTCGCTCAAAGGACAAAAACACGATGGAGACAGACTATTGAGTACACTTTGGATGAGAGAGTTTGGGAGATGCGGAAATGGAAGAGACACAGACCGACAAACAGACAGACAGACAGACAGACAGACAGACAGACAGACAGACAGACAGAGAGGCATACAGACAGACATACATACAGATAAACAGACAGACAGACAGACAGTCAGGCACACAGACAGACAGACAGTCAGGCAGGCAGGCAGACAGACAGACAGACAGACAGACAGACCGACAAACAAACAGACCGAGAGATAGAGGGATACTCTCATTGTGTGCTATTGCTTCTCTTAGAGGTCTTGCCCATGAGACAATACAACGGTCTTGAGATCAAGCCCTGGCATATTCCAGACAACTTGAGACAGTAGCAACTACCACACCCGGTCTCAAAGGACAGAGGCAGAGGCCACATACGGTCAGACTACACTAATGTCCAGAGTCAACAAGGCCACAACTTCTTCTTTGATGGAGAAATCACGTCTGGTATTGTACCAGCCAACTGATCTCCTCTGGGGCAAACAAGATGACGAGGGGGGGGTGTGTGTGTGTGTGTGTGTGTGTGTGTGTGTGTGTGTGTGTGTTGTTTTGGGTTGTGTGTGTGTGTGTATGTGTGTGTGTGTGTGTGTGTGTATGTATGTGTGTCTGTGAATGTGTGTGTGTGTGTGTATCTGTGTGTGTGTCTTTATGAATGTGTGTGTGTGTATGTGTGTGTGTGTGAATGTGTGTATGTGTGTGTGTGTGGGGGTGGGGGTGGTGGTCAGACAGGGATTGGTGGGTTTGAGTGGGTGGTTAGGGAGGGGGTGATTTGAGGTGATGGGAAATGGGATTGTGGTAATAAAATAAAAGTAAGATAAGGAGGAGGCGAGGACTTCAAGAAAAAACTAGTCGCGTAAGGCGAAATTACTACATTTAGTCAAGCTGTCGAACTCACGGAATGAAACTGAACGCACTGTATTTTTTCACCAAGACAGTACAGCTTCGTCAATCCCCGCGTGGAAAATGTGGTGATATTGACACGCCAGATTAGCGCGGTAGCGTATTGTGCTAAGCAGGAAAGCGCGCTTTTCTGTATTCTTGTTAACTTTCTGAGCTTGTTTTGAACACAACCTATCATATCTATATGTTTTTGGAATCACGAAATGATAAAGAATAAGATGAAATCATTTTTGGATCGATTTCTTAAATTTTAATCGTAAGACTAATTAATCTATGTTCGTTAATTGTGATCACATTTTAAGAGTAAACATAACATATGTATATATTTTTAGATTCAGAATGTGATGAAGAATACGATGCAATCAATTTTAAATCTGTTTGCGAAAAATCGATTTTAATGACAACTTTAATGAGCAAACTCATTAATTAATTTTTAAGCCTCCAAGCTGAAATGCAATACCAAAGTCCAGGCTTCGTCGAAGATTACTTGACCAAAATTTCAACCAATTTGTTTGAAAAATGAGAGCGTGACAGTGCCGCCTCAACTTTCACAAAAAGCCGGATATGACGTCATCAAAGACATTTATCAAAAAAATGAAAAAAAGTCTGGAGATACCATACTCAGGATCTCTCATGTCAAGTTTCATGAAGATCGGTCCAGTAGTTTTCTCTGAATCGCTCTACACACACACACACACACACACACACACACACACACACATACACCACGACCCTCGTCTCGATTCCCGCCTCTACGTTAAAACATTTAGTCAAAACTTGACTAAATGTAAAAAGAACGAGTGACTTGAAAGAGATACAGACAGACAGAGAGAGACAGAGACTGACAGACAGACAGACGGACACAGATAGAGAAAGGAACAGATACAGTCTGATGAACAAACACACAGACATAAAGAACGCACGCATTCTGATTAAATAACAGACACAAAGGAAGAGCCAGGCAGCCAACGTGAAGGTAAAGAGTGCTTGAAGATGGTGTAATCTTTACCACTCTATCGATCGTTTTAAGTCGGGCGCAGAAGACACACGCGCCAGAGACGCCTGCCGGGAAAAGCAATTTCAAGACATGGTCGCCTACGCGGTGTCTAAGACAGTGTCACTTGCAATCGATGATTATCTCTTCGGGAAAACGTTAAGATAAAAAGGTTGGTAAAGATACCTAATTCCTTCCCGTGTAAACGTTCGTGTCAGCCATCCAGGTAGTGTCCTGGGAAAAAAAGAAAAACATCTTTCTTAATCTTCCACTAGAAAACATATCGATTGTCCAAAGCCGTGCTGTGTTCTGTGTCAAAGTGGGAATATTTTCTTCAATTTGTTTTATTTCTGACACTAATTTAAAAAAAAAAGCCTGATGAATTCATCACAAAATTCCCACTCTGACCAGTAAGAAGTGTCGCTGTTGAATGTTGGTATGTATGCATGTGGAAGGGAGCCCTCAGCTCAAGTGAAAGCCTGGTTAGATATTTGGTGGCTGACATGGCTCACACGGGAAGCAATGGAGCTTTCAGTAAACAAAAATGGCTGTAAGAGAATAATTATGCATGGCGGCTGTGTTGTGTTTCGGATTACAGACATTTCGCTTTGTAAATCTTCGGCATGTTCAAATTGAAATGGGAAAATATGAAGAAATGCATTGTAAACCCATCCTTTCTGACCGGCAGTGTTGTGTTGCGGATTAATCTTCTTAATGATCTTGCATCTGCGTTTGTATTGATGAAGTTTGCTTGTGTAGGTTGAAATAAGGGACATAAAAAAAGTGCGCTGATCCAGCTATGCTTTGATTGGTGAACATTAAATCACACAGTTCGTGTTACGCTGAAACTGGCTAAAATGGTAATTGCACAAATCCTATCACGTTGAAACTAGCAAACGTTGGCAAAAGCACAATTCATGTAACGCTGAAAGTTGCCAACATGGCAATTGCACAATTCCTGTAACGCTAAAACTAACCAACATGGCAATTGCACAATTCCTGTAACGCTGAAACTAGCCAACGTGGCAATTGCGCAATTCGTATAACGCTAAAACTAACCAACATGGCAATAACACAATTCTTATAACGCTAAAACGAGCCAACATGGCAATTGCGCAATTCGTATAACGCTGAAACTAGCCAACATGGCAATAACACAATTCCTATAATGTTGAAATTTGCCAACACGGTTATTTCCCAATTCCCATAACGCTGAAACTTGCCAACGTGGCAATTGCGCAATTCCTGTAACGCTAAAACTTGCCAACACGATAATTGCACAATTCCTGTAACACCGAAACTGCATCAATTTCTGTAACGCTGAACCTAGCCAACATGGCAATCGAATAACTCCTGTCAGAACAGGAACAATTGAGACTGCAGGTGAGAAGAACAAGAACAAAATTACAATGAAAATGTACTCACCAGAACACGAACAATGAAAATTTACTCACCAGAACACGAACAATGAAAATGTACTCACCAGAACACGAACAATGAAAATGTACTCACCAGAACACGAACAATGAAAATGTACTCCCCAGAACACGAACAATGAAAATGTACTCCCCAGAACACGAACAATGAAAATGTACTCCCCAGAACACGAACAATGAAAATGTACTCCCCAGAACACGAACAATGAAAATGTACTCACCAGAACACGAACAATGAAAATGTACTCACCAGAACACGAACAATGAAAATGTACTCCCCAGAACACTAACAATGAAAATGTACTCCCCAGAACACTAACAATGAAAATGTACTCCCCAGAACACGAACAATGAAAATGTACTCCCCAGAACACGAACAATGAAAATGTACTCACCAGAACACGAACAATGAAAATGTACTCACCAGAACACGAACAATGAAAATGTACTCCCCAGAACACGAACAATGAAAATGTACTCACCAGAACACGAACAATGAAAATGTACTCCCCAGAACACTAACAATGAAAATGTACTCCCCAGAACACTAACAATGAAAATGTACTCCCCAGAACACTAACAATGAAAATGTACTCCCCAGAACACTAACAATGAAAATGTACTCCCCAGAACACGAACAATGAAAATGTACTCCCCAGAACACGAACAATGAAAATGTACTCACCAGAACACGAACAATGATAATGTACTCCCCAGAACACGAACAATGAAATATGTTATTGTTCGTGATTCTGGTTAGTACATTTTCATTGTTATCTTGTTCAATTCCTGTCAATCAAAAGTTGACAAACACGAATATCGCACTGTTCCCGTTAAGCGTTTGACGGTCAGGATGAAATTGATACAGTTCCTGTTACGCCAACATTGGCAAAACCAAATTGCCATCCTACACGAGTCCAATAAAACTGCAAACAACAGACTTGACATCACAATTGGAGTTGACACTGGCAATCATATCTAGTTGTATCATTCAGTTAAACCGCTGTAACTGACATAAATAAATATTGCACTGTCACACTTAGATAATAATTGGCAGATATAATGGTCGCGTTTTCTCACGAAGATCGACACTGTCTGATAACAAAGGTATGTAAGCCAGCAGTTTTGTGCAAACTTCTGAACATTCCGGGAGAACGAATCATTGCAGTGTGGTAACGAAACACTTCTCCTTTTCAAAATCCAAAATCTTCTCCTATTTGGATAATCCACATGTCAAAACTAAACAGGGTCTATATTCGTCGGGGCAAGTGTTCCATTCTAAAACGGGGAACTGGAAAAGCTCATACAAATAATAGCGCGCACAGCTTCCTTGACAAAGCAGGACAGCATTTGCGGCTAGGCTCATACTAAACACACAATTTGTATTAGCAAAGAGACGAAAATAAGTTTGTCAGTTTGTTGTAAATTGGATAAATACAAGCAGCCATCAAATATAAATGAAGTCTCGCAGGGCAGCATGAGGGTCCTACTCCTTGTGGTGTGTAATACCTCGGATGAACGAGCAAGCAGATCTATGGACGGCCGGATAGATAGACTGCATGATCACATCTAAAAAAAAAATCCGATTCGTTTTAAATACGTTCTGTACAAACACTAGTAGTGACTTTTTTTTTAAACGTCACCATATTCATGTCTCTGAAAAAGCAGGTCATGCCGAATTTTGGTGAATATTTAGGTACGTCTGTGGATATAATATATATATATGTGTGTGTGCATCCATGATGTTTACCTGCATACGACTGCACAGATGTCATGACAACGTTAACGTGCGTCAGCGAATAACACTCTCGTATCTCCTTTCATGCTGGCTAAATATAATCCACATCGGCTCGTCCTAGCTGTTGGCACTCACGTACGTTAGTTTCTATTAGAAAAAAATGTTAAATGTAATCCCATCCCAAGCATTCACCCACAGCCTCCAGAAATGTCAATTTTGATAGCGCAGTTCTTTTGTGTCGAGAAGCACACTTCTGTTGAGGGTCATGCTGTGTGTGTGTGTGTGTGTGTGTGTGTGTGTGTGTGTGTGTGTGTGTGTGTGTGTGTGTGTGTATGTGTGTGTGTATGTGTGTGTGTGTGTTTTAATAATCATTCATATGTATATTGTGTCAATATGCAAACCTGATTTAACAAATGTCTGCTACGAACAGAAAGCAGCCAGGCCGTTAAGTTTTGGTGTATGTCCAAGTAGAAGTTTGCTATAAATCCCATGTAAAGGCCAGGGCAGTTCTGTAGTGGCGTCAATTATCATTAACATAGAACAGAATCAGCCCTAAAAATAGCGAGTATTTCACTCGCCTTGTTGAGTACAAACATGTAACTGGCGAGTAGAAATTTATCTACTCGCCAAATGCGAGTAAAGTTGCTGAAACAGTTGGTTGGTTTGGCGAGTAAAATTTGCTCTCTGGTTTGTTCATTTTGAGAAGCACTAGCCAAAGGCTTATGCACCATTTGTTTTAACTTTCAGGGATGAGAATGCGTATTTAAATGGGCTAACTGACTCTGTACTATGCGGAACCGTAGGCCTACCCCCTGAAAGGAAAACCACCCTGAAACGTTTACACAGGTGTCAATAAATAAACCTAATTCAGCAAAACAATGCTAAACTCTGCACAGAAATCATGTTCTTGTCTGGTAATTGTCTATGTAGAATGTAACTAATGTACACTGGGGTCTGGTAATTGTCTATGTAGAATGTAACTAATGTACACTGGGGTCTGGTAATTGTCTATGTAGAATGTAACTAATGTACACTGGGGTCTGGTAATTGTCTATAGAATGTAACTAATGTACACTGGGGTCTGGTAATTGTCTATGTAGAATGTAACTAATGTACACTGGGGTCTGGTAATTGTCTATGTAGAATGTAACTAATGTACACTGGGGTCTGGTAATTGTCTATGTAGAATGTAACTAATGTACACTGGGGTCTGGTAATTGTCTATGTAGAATGTAACTAATGTACACTGGGGTCTGGTAATTGTCTATGTAGAATGTAACTAATGTACACTGGGGTCTGGTAATTGTCTATAGAATGTAACTAATGTACACTGGGGTCTGGTAATTGTCTATGTAGAATGTAACTAATGTACACTGGGGTCTGGTAATTGTCTATGTAGAATGTAACTAATGTACACTGGGGTCTGGTAATTGTCTATGTAGAATGTAACTAATGTACACTGGGGTCTGGTAATTGTCTATGTAGAATGTAACTAATGTACACTGGGGTCTGGTAATTGTCTATGTAGAATGTAACTAATGTACACTGGGGTCTGGGAGATCAGTTGGACACAGGTCAACTTTATGTGCTGACTCAGAGGCGGTAAAGACCTTGGCCATTCTGCCAGAAGTGCAATGAGGTGGCTGATTACTTCTTTCTTTCTTTGGTGTTTTACGTCGTTTTCAACCACGAAGGTTATATCGCGACGGGGGAAGGGGGGAGATGGGATAGAGCCACTTGTCAATTGTTTCTTGTTCACAAAAGCACTAATCAAAAAATTGCTCCAGGGGCTTGCAACGTAGTACAATATATTCTTTCTTTCTTTCTTTATTTGGTGTTTAACGTCGTTTTCAACCACGTTGATTACGCCCCCACACGCACACAGCTGGGTAGCTCGAGTCTTGTACGTGTAGCTGCTAGCTTTCCGTTGGGACGAAGCGACTGGAATGTTCCAATAATTAAAGTAGGAACTCCCTATGTTGTGGTGCTTGAAATATCAAATAAAATGTGTTGGCCTTAATTTGGGGTATGCTCTATCCCTCTTCTTGACATACATAAAAAAAACTCAACATCCCCCCTGTAAAAGACTAGCCAGACCTATGGCGATTGTTACGATGGTATAGACGGTACAGACAACATGGGAGGTGTTCACAACCATATAATTATATCTAGTTTACACAGACGAAGGTTATTTACTACCATCGCCACCAACCATAGCCCATATACATACTCTCATCCATGTGAAACTGTGTGAACAAATAAATGATCCTGTCCGTTTGATATCGGGATGCCGTTGTTGCGAAGTCATTTTCAGCTTCTTGGGACTGCATGGTAATACAATTCTGATATTAGCCATTATCAAAAGTTGCCAAAAACAATAGAAACAAAATAGGTGGGAATTTTAGCATTTTCTGATTTGTCCCTGACGTTTGTGAAATAACTAAAAATGTCTTATTGAAAAACAATTATCATTCTTCTTCTTCTTCTTCTTCTTCTTCTTCAAGATGGACAGGTTTTACAACCCGACGAGTTGATCGGATCTAAACTCGCCTTTTGGTCAGTGCTAACGTGTGTTCTTGCTGATCTCTCCATACATTTTCTGATACTGTTTCAAGTCAATTTTTAAACGATTTAACCTTCAACCAAAAAGTGGAACTTAAATACATGTATGGTGAGTGCGCGCGCGCGTGTGTATGTGTGTGTGCGTGCGTGCGTGCGTGCGTGTGTGTGTGTGTGTGTGTGTGTGTGTGTGTGTGTGTGTGTGTGTGTGTGTGTCTGTGTGATCAGACACCCGGTTCTGCCTCACTGACTTTCGTCTGATTTAAATTAGTACTCTTAAAACTAAAGCCTGATTGATTGGGCGAAGTCTTCTTCACGAAGTTCGCTACACCGCGAAGCTTTGAAATTTCAGTAAAAAGACTTAGCCAAGAAGGACAGCCGTTACATATATATATATATATAAGTATAGTCACTTATTTGTGTATTTAGTACAATATATAATCATGCAGTACAACTTAATCCTTCTGTCAATGATATTTTGCTGGACGTAATATTTGTTTTCTTTCAGTGTTGGTCCTTGCAGTTGTGGGTAGCATCATTACTGCACAGTTTCTTATTTCACAATTACCCACGAAACCCCTATACAACACACAATACACACACAGCAACGGACAGAAAGAACTGAGCGAACAATACAGGATTAATGAGTTATAAACCAGAGAGGAAGCAACGGTAACGGTTCACTTACCTTGTATGATGCAGACACAAACAGTCCGAGTTAATCCTTCAATGGATTTTCACACAAAGACGACACAATACCACTCTTTTTATCCAATTCCGACCCAAAACGAACACTCCGCTCTAAACAACATAACCATCCGCCATGTTCGCACACAATTGTCGTCTGCTAGTGTCACACACGCACACAACACTGCGGGCCCGATGAAACGCACGCATAAGCACAGCCCGCATTCCGCGACACTGGAGGGAACAGCTTGCCGTTACAAGCTAACAACACACACCTACGCAGACGCGTCACAGAGTTCTAGAATGACAATGCCATGGGCAGTCCCGGTCAGCTGACTGTATGAATACCCGTCCGAGCGTGGTGGACAGAGGAGAGGGGTTTATACAGCAGGAAAGTCGACTGGTCGCAGAATAAACTCTTAAAAAGAGATCAAACACCAGTAAGCTCCATAATTATGCATACTAGCGCGAGAAACAGGGTGTCATTTTGTGTCAACTAGAGCGCTCACATAGCAGGAAAGCCGACTGATCATGGAATAAACTGGAACAGAAGGCAGTGCCTCCCAAACAAAGTAGTGCAAAATGCAAGGTGTCATTTCGTCTACCACAGCATCTGTAAAGTAAATTCTCAGTGTACAAAAGATCATAGGGTCATTACCAGTCAGTCAGACAGATGCAACTGAGAAGCAGGATGTCCCTTTGTCTATTACAGCGTTTGCATAGTACTAGTAGTAAAGCCAACTGGTCCTGGTCATGGAATTTAAACCATAAGCGAAAAATTATACTGCATACTATTCCAGTTTAACTAACTAGCGCAGGACGCAAGGTGTCATTTTGTCTATCACAACGTTTATTCATAACAGAAAAGTCGACTAGTCATATAACCGACGAACTCCAACAAAGGATCATGCAGCAGTGTCCTTCCAGTCAGATCAGCGCTGGAAGCACGTGTCATTTTGTTAACCACAGCGTTTATACATATAGTCAAACCCACTGGTCTTAGACCTGATGAACTCTGAATAAAAGATCACAAGGCAGTGCCCTAACAGTCACACTGGAGAGAGGAGCTAGGTGTCATTTTGTCTACCACATCTCACGGAGCTTTGTAATCCCCCTTCCCACTGCGATTTAACCAGTCCATGGTTTTACTGGCAACTTGGGACAAGGTGAACAACGGCTTGGTGTGCGCATGCATGTGTGTGCGTTTATGTTGTACGGGATGCGACAAAACGCAGGCGAAGCTACAGCGACTAAAGAGAAAGAGAGTGTGGGAGCTTTTGAAAAAAATCGATTGTTATACTGTACGGGAATGTGCGTGTGTGTCAATGCATGTGTGTATGTGTGTGGATTGCTTGATGTAGGATGTATGTGTTGTAGTATATATCGTCCGTTATTGGGCATTATAATAAGGTGTTTGGTGGCTAAATTGTTGACTGACCAGCTTTTTTGTTGGTCCTAGGGGGGCATATCGTCTGCGGTTTGTTGTCCTCGGAAACACGAATCCAAAGCCACAATGGTTCCACACATCAAATAATCAGCCTAACTGGCTTCTACTTTGACAATCCGCGTTTCACCTGAAGGCTCAAACCCATTCACCACCTCGATTTGTTACATGGGGGACAGTGTTTTTTGTAATACAGCTGGTTATGAATGAAAAATCGTGAACATGTTGACAACTGCCTTTATCACCGTTATTCGTGCATCACGTGACTAATCTGACCAACCAGGACTGGTTTTAGGTGACACTCTAAATATTTTAGCGGTCAAGCTAAACATGAACAAGAGAAAGTACCAACAATTTAATTAAAACTATCAGCAAAGGAATGACACGCTTACAGTCTTAAAAGAATGCACATCGCCCTGTATAAGTACTGAAAACCCAATTTGGTCGGAGGGCGCTGCAAAGAATTCAACACGTTAAGGCCAGACTATACCTGCGCAGTTTCAGCGGCACAGACGACGCACTGCATATTATTGACAAGAATGAATACCCGCTTCGCCGGGTACCCGGCTTCGCCGGAAAAAAGTAGAACCGAATGAAGCTTCGCCGGGAAGAAGTAGAGGAATACCCGGCTTCGCCGGGATGAAAGCGTTGTGGACAGTGACCTTCTAAAATTAGTAATGGGAATATCCGGCTTCGCCGGGATGAAAGCGTTGTGGACAGTGACCTTCCAAAAATAGTAACGGGAATATGGATTGACGCCACACGAAGGAAGGGAGATAAACGCAAAACACTTGAGAAGATAAGGAAGAGTTACTGGGAATGGATCTGGGAAGATGAACAGAAAAACCAAAATCGGTTCAGCGCTGCGCGCTGAGAGCACGTGTTGAAAATTCTCATCGCTGAATATGCCCACCAAATTTGAAGCAGATCCATCGAGAACTTTGGCCGTGCATCGCGAACACACACACACACACACACACACACACACACACACACACACACACACACACACACACACACACACACACACACACACACACACACACACACACACACACACACACACAGAGACAGACACAAGCCGTATATACATATAGATGCTGCGATAGTGATTATGACGAGTACTTGGCCTGTTTTCCTTTCATGCAACGTGTAGCAGGCTGGGATAATGTGCAGTGCGTCGTCTGTCCTGCTGAAGTTACATAAGTGAGCGCCAGGCCTTTGGGGAGTGATTGGCTGATCTAGGTCACGCGAATGCTGTGATTGACAGGTATAACAAGATCGGAGCAATGCAAGTCCCTGTGACAGCTGTTCCATCTATGTGGAAGGATCGTTTTGAATTTCATTTAGTTCGAAATAAGCGGATAAAAAAACCGTTATTTCTAATACGCTGAGCGTTAGCAAATGGTAACAGAAATGTCACAAACGGAAACGGTTCACTTGGCTGCCGGCTCATGTTGATATCCCTTTTCTCGACATGTCTGTTATCATTTGCTTACAGTCAGCATATTAGAAATAACTCCTAATACATGTACTGATTTGAAAGAGAGTGATAATGACTGTTGTACACACTCACTCACACACACAGACAAAGAGGCAGAAACACACACACACACACACACACACACACACACGCACACACACACACACATACACACACACACACACAGAAATAGAGACAGAAACGCGACACACACACACACACACACACACACACACACACACACACACACACACACACACACACACACACACACACACACTCTCTCTCTCACTCTTTTTCTCACAACCCCTCCCAACACCCTAGCCCAACCCACCCATATACCCCCACACACATTTCAGTTCTCTTTTTATATTTAGTCAAGTTTTGACTAAATATTTTAACATCGAGGGGGAATCGAAACAAGTTTCAAGTTTCAAGTTTTTTATTAGTCCATAACCCCTGGGGGCATTTTGAACAATAAATACAATCAATACAATCATGATATATGCTAATATAATAAATAAATAAAAATTAAAAAGATTATGAAAAACTGTTACAGATTCTATTAATAAAGTCCAAAATATTCTTTAGCAATTTCTTTTTGTTAGTAGCAAACAACTTTTTAAATTTAAAGTACATTAGGTTTTTTCCAATAGTAAGGTGGTAACAACTCAGCTCTTTCTTCTTTGAAAAAATCACAGACAAATAAATAATGGAATTCATCACCTATGTCTTGTGATACACATTTGGTGCAAGTTCTTTCTGACCTCGGGATGTTAAGGTAACGTTCTTTCTGTACAGGCAAATTGTTGTTTAATGTTCTGAACTTCATCATTGCAACACATTGCTGATATGGCAGGTGTGTGACATAGTCTTCACATGCAAAAATATCTTTAAACATTCGATAATTCCAAAACATATTTTTTGTTCCAATTTCTGTAAACCATTTATGGATATACTGGTCATACAAGCTTCTTTTTACTTTCTGTTTAAACCATGCGCTTGAATATTGAACATTTTCTTGAGAAGTCCAAAGGCCAGGGAGACCAATTTCATTTAAGGTTTTTTCAATAAAACATAAATAATCAGATTCAATCATCTTGTTGATATACAATTTATAAGTAAAGCAGTACACAATACTAGAAAATTTATTTTTATGAATAGGACTAATCAGTTTATACCAATAGCAAAGCATTCTACATTTCATATTAACATCTAGTGGATATCTTCCAAGTTCACCAAATATCATAGCATTTGGAGTTGATTTTTTTAGTTTGAAAACAATTTTATAAAAACGTAATTGAAGTTTAGTAGCAAGTTCGCAGGAACCAAAACCCCAAACCTCACATCCATATAGTAAGATTGGAGCAATCATTTTATCGAACAGGTCAACTTGTATGTCCACAGGCAGTGACAATTGTCTACACGTACGCAGAAGAACAAACATTGCCCTTGAGGCACGATCATATAGATTCTTCTGTGCGACTGAAAATTTATTATTATAATTAATTTTAAGGCCCAAGTACATTACATCAAACACTACTTCGATTGAATTGCCATTATACGTAAACAATGGTTTATTTCTAATTTTACCTCTGGAAAAAACTATAACTTTCGTTTTGTTTACATTAATATTTAGACGCCATTTTAAACAGTATTCGTGCATTTTGTTTAGACATTCTTGCAGGGTTTTTTCAGACTCTGAGCAGATCACAGTATCATCCGCACACAGAAATAAAAACATTTGAAACAAAGCATTTACATCAGTATCTTCCATTCCAACCACAATAGCCTCCCTTGACATAGTTTGTAAACCATTACTGTTTTCCAACAAAAAAGGCTTTAGATCATTTAGAAATAGAGCAAAAAACAGCGGTGACAAGTTTTCCCCTTGTCTAACTCCACACAAACTGGGAAAATATCCAGAGCACTCACTATTAACTTTAACGCAAGACTTGGCATTTTCGTACATATTTCTTACAGTTTTTAAAAACTTCCCATTAACATCAGAACTAACTAATTTCTCCCATAAAAATGCACGGTGAACTTTATCAAACGCTTTTTCATAGTCTACAAATGCACAAAACAGTCGCTTCTTTTTGTTGAGAAAAAAATGTAATATACAATGCAAAGTAAAAACATGGTCTAGTGTTGAAAAACCTGTGCGGAAACCTGTTTGTTCTTGACCTAATTTATTATTACTCTCCAAAAAGTTTGATAACCTAGCATTTAAAATTGCACTGAAAAGTTTTCCGAAACAACTGAGTATAGTAATTCCTCTATAATTTGTGGGGTCAGCTTGGGAGCCTTTATTTTTGTACAATGGAATAATTTCGCCTACAGCCCATTGTGTTGGAACCTTTCCTGACTGCAAAACAACATTAAACAACAATACATAAATATCAATCATTCTATCATGTGACGCTTTTAAATACTCATTAATTATTTTATCTTGACCGCATGCCTTATTGTTTTTCAGCTTGTCTATACATTTGATAACTTCCTCCTTTGTAAAAGGCGCATTAAGAAATTCATTACTTGCTTCATTTAAAGGTTCATTACTATCATCCATTTCATTTTCATCACACTCTTGTAGTTTATTGAAATGTTCGAAAAACTCCGAACAAGTTGGATAGTTAGTTTTGGAATTATTTTTTTTATTTTTATTTTTATTTAGAAGATTCCAGTATGCTTTCGGGTCATTACTTCTTAACTTTCTCAAAGTTTTAACGAACTCATTATGATACAACTTGCATTCCTTTTTTATTGTCTTTTTGTATTCATTAAAAGCACTCTTTTTTCATGTTCATTGAACGCATTTTTAAAGCGTCTTGCTTTATTTTTCGCATGTAAAAATATTTTTCTTTTCTCTTTGCATATTGCACTAAACCATGGTTGTTGGAGTTTGAATTTCTTTGAACGTGGCTTTTTCGTAACTTTCTGTTCTTTAATTACACCGATTTTCTCACCAGAACAATTTAGAATATCACAAATCTTATTGGTAACACTATCAACGTCATCTGTTGTCGTACTCTCACTTGTAGCTAGCATATCTTGTAATTTAGTTTCAACGGTATAAATATCATCCTCATTCAGATTAACTACAAAAGCTAACTTGGTCCCATTGTTATTATCCCATTTTGGTTTTGTGTACTTGTTACCCTTTTCTCTACTTTTAGACAGCAAATCTTCATGGTGTGGTGTATGTGCGTGCGTGTGTGCGTGTGTGTGTGCGTGTGTGTGTGTGTGTGTGTGTGTAGAGCGATTCAGACTAAACTACTGGACCGATCTTTATGAAATTTGACATGAGAGTTCCTGGGTATGAAATCCCCGAACGTTTTTTTCATTTTTTTGATAAATGTCTTTGATGACGTCATATCCGGCTTTTCGTGAAAGTTGAGGCGGCATTGTCACGCCCTCATTTTTCAACCAAATTGGTTAAAATTTTGGTCAAGTAATCTTCGACGAAGCCCGGGGTTCGGTATTGCATTTCAGCTTGGTGGCTTAAAAATTAATTAATGACTTTGGTCATTAAAAATCTGAAAATTGTAAAAAAAAATAAAAATGTATAAAACGATCCAAATTTACGTTTATCTTATTCTCCATCATTTGCTGATTCCAAAAACATATAAATATGTTATATTCGGATTAAAAACAAGCTCTGAAAATTAAATATATAAAAATTATTATCAAAATTAAATAGTCCAAATCAATTTAAAAACACTTTCATCTTATTCCTTGTCGGTTCCTGATTCCAAAAACATATAGATATGATATGTTTGGATTAAAAACACGCTCAGAAAGTTAAAACAAAGAGAGGCACAGAAAAGCGTGCTATCCTTCTTGGCGCAACTACTACCCCGCTCTTCTTGCCATGAGCGGTGGACTGACGATGCTACGAGTATACGGTCTTGCTGAAAAATGGCATTGCGTTCAGTTTCATTCTGTGAGTTCGACAGCTACTTGACTAAATATTGTATTTTCGCCTTACGCGACTTGTTTGTTACTATAGAAACCTACGGGGCTCAGCTATTGACTAAAAAGCTGGGTCTATCTCCACGCACCAGTATTTACAACAATTCACTTGCAAATTCATTGGGAAATGTCAAATAAAGCGGCAGTTTCTTTCGACCCAAGAAGATTATAAAGCCATTCAGTGTATTCTCTATTCGATTTCATATATTCCATCAGCTGTATACTAGCTGCTGTGGCAACGGATTAAATTACAGCAGCTTGCTTCTGTGCTTATGGTATTGGTGTCAGATTGAATTGTGTATGATACGATGTGCATACCAATGGAAAATGGAAAATGTATATTTATGTTAAAGGTACTGAACTTGTCAAATCCAGGTGCACGGAGCCCCTGGGGCTTTTAGTCATACCTCACCCTGACTTGCACCCAAAGAGTCAAGAACTGCGATTTTTTTACGAATTAATTTCGGACTCTGTCCCGGCTGGTCTTGACCTATTTTTGGATCTAAATTTAGATCAGGTCACCACATCATGCACAAAAAGACACGTCACTAGTAGCAAACTATGTCAGACATCATCATGAGTTTGTGTAAAACAAAATGGAGGCCGGAATCACTCAGTTGAATCGAACTCCGACCAAACACCACGTAATAACTAGGTTAATTTATGCACTCGCGTGAACAAGCCAACTGTCGAGCTTCACAGATGTCGTCGTTGGGTAGTTTTGGGTTTGTTTTACTACCATAGGAGGATTTTTGAACTGTAAATGCACTCAGCTGCAACAAAAACGCAAAACGAAGGCTGTGAGCTGCACTGTGCCTTTAATGTCAAACTAATGCATTGTCATCAGTATACTGGCTGCAGTAAGGACTCAGGGCTCCACATAGAGCACGTCCCTGCGTCCTATACGCACTAGAAGCCGAAATCACGTACTAGAAATTCATGGAGGGGGTCCGGGGACGCACTAAACCTACAAAGAACGGGTCCCGGGACGCACTAAACCTACACAGAGCAGGTCCCGGGACGCACTAAACCTACAACGAGCGGGTCCCGGGACGCACTAAACCTACAACGAGCGGGTCCCGGGACGCACTAAACCTACAACGAGCGGGTCCCGGGACGCACTAAACCTACAAAGAGCAGGTCCCGGGACGCACTAAACCTACAAAGAGCGGGTCCCGGGACGCACTAAACCTACAAAGAGCGGGTCCGGGGACGCACTAAACCTACAAAGAACGGGTCCCGGGACGCACTCAATTTCCTCTGTCGTGCGTCCCGTATACTCTTTTCAGACTTTAGTCGTCAGCTAAGTCAAAGTGCAAACACAATTTATCCCATTTTCAAGCGGGAACAAAGTGTCCGTGTGTGTTGCATTTGACTTGGTATAGTTGAAGTGTCCTCCTCGAATATTCTGGTATAATAACAAAACCCAGGTCATATCACATTATTCGCGATCATATGTAAATAGGGGGTTTGGGGAACCAGGACTCTTGGGACCCTTTAAATCTCTGGTAAGGGGGTCCATGGACCCTCTAAATCTCTGATATGAAGGGGTCCATGGACCCTCTAAATCTCTGATATGAAGGGGTCCATGGACCCTCTAAATCTCTGATGAAGGGGTCCATGGACCCTCTAAATCTCTGATATGAAGGGGTCCATGGACCCTCTAAATCTCTGATGAAAAGGTCCATGGACCCTCTAAATCTCTGATGAAGGGGTCCATGGACCCTCTAAATCTCTGATGAAGGGGTCCATGGACCCTCTAAATCTCTGATGAAGGGGTCCATGGACCCTCTAAATCTCTGATATGAAGGGGTCCATGGACCCTCTAAATCTCTGATGAAGAGGTCCATGGACCCTCTAAATCTCTGATATGAAGGGGTCCATGGACCCTCTAAATCTCTGGTAAGGGGGTCCATGGACCCTCTAAGCATTAAAAGTGGGGGTCCCGGGACCCTGTAGGACGGGTGTTCGTGTGGAGCCCGGAAGGTGCTATACGTATCGCTCTTTTCCAGGTAAGATATCAATTTTTAAAGATACACCTGCCCCAGAGGCCCACGGGCACACAACGCTGCTTGCATCTATTGTGCAAACCGGTGCAAGCATGCAGACACCTACCCAACAAACTACCACCCCTCCCCCGCCTATGCCTTCACACACATGCAGTTAACGCACAATAAGCTGTCATATTTGCATTCATTCACACGCACTCGAAAACACACACACAGACACACACAGACACACACAAACGCACACATGCACACACACACACACACACACACACACACACACAAACACACACACACACACACACACAGTGCTTAATGATGTTCAGTACTTTGTTTATCAATATACCTGCACGAAGATATAGACGTAAATAAATACACCGGCACATAACATCCAGGTTATTAAATCAGACACCTGTTCATAAAACATTGCTCGGCTGACTCCGGACTCGTTGAACAAAAAATCGAGCGGGTTATCCGTGCGTAATCAATGACGATGAGACTGGTCGATTGATATGTGTATATCTCCTGTTTAAAAACGAAGATATCTGGTCTGGGTGGCCGAGTGGTAACGCACTTGCGCTCGGAAGCGAGAGGTTGCGAGTTCGACCCTGGGTCAGGGCGTTAGCAATTTTCTCCCCCCTTTCCTAATCTAGGTGGTGGGTTCAAGTGCTAGTCTTTCGGATGAGACGATAAACCGAGGTCCCTTCGTGTACACTACATTGGGGTATGCACATTTACAGTTAACATGCGCCTTGAGTCGCCTTGTGTGGTGAGATACGTGCGCGATATAAATCCTCGTAAATAAATAAAATAAATATCAAGCCACTCCTAAGACCATACACAGTTTAAAAAACTATGGGAGAGAGTCTTACAATTAAAGTAAATCATGCTTAAAAACAATTGAACAAGAGCATAAATCCTGTTTAAAATTAATAGGCGATGCAAACAGCCAAAACTTAAACGTATATTTAAACGGAAGATAAAACAGAATATGCTGTGAAGGCATGCTTTCGTCAAAACATAAACCAAGATAGGTTATGCTACAAATCGCTAAACTTGAAACAAATTTCAAACGGGTAAACCAAAATGCATATAATATTATGATTGTGAAAAATTGCACCCACACCTGCTTTGGGTTCTGATTGAATTTCAGATCGATCACAATCTGCGTATTCGATGTTGTCCTCAAATGCAATACTGTTAACACTAATTACTCTTTACCTCAATCATAATTATTCGCCAAGAACACCGACAGTAAAAACCAGTAACAATAAAAGAAACGGACACGCACAAGCATATACGCACAAACGCGCGAAGATACGCAGGCAGGCACACACGAACGCACAACCACACGCAAGGACGTACAGACGCTCACACGTACACACAGTAGCACACACAGAGGTGCGGACGCACACAAGTCACACACACACACACACACATGCACGCACACACACACACACACACACACGCATGCACGGACGCACGTACACACACACACACACGCACGCACACACGCACGCACACACACGCGCACACATACACACACACACACATGCACGCACATACACACTAACGCGCACACATGAACACACACACGCCCGCCCGCACGTACACATACATACACACACACACACACACACCAGCCCCCTCCATCCACATCGTGACAAGTCCCTGAGCACCCACACCCCTCCTCCACCACATCATTAACCGGACCTTGAAACCAATCAAACTGACTCAACACGCCAGCTCTACAGCACCGCCGTCCATGCTATCCTGTATAAAACAAACCTAGGTCCTCTGTTTCTCTATTGTATCGTGCATGCTATCCTGTATAAAACAAACCTAGGTCCTGTGTTTCTCTATTGTATCGTCCATGCTATCCTGTATAAAACAAACCTAGGTCCTCTGTTTCTCTATTGTATCGTCAATGCTATCCTGTATCATACTTTGGTCAAAAATACAAATAACCTCTAACATTAAGGCTACACTTGTTTTGTCAATAATTCCACGTTCCAATGTCATGAAGTGGATTTTAGTGTGAAATAAAGGATCTTTTCTGAAAACGTGTTCTGCCCTATCTTTTTACACTGACTTCAAACTTCACACCAACACACTCCAAACACAGAATTTTGGGAGGATACAGACTTATTATTTCCTCACCAAAATATAACACAATTCTTCACTTCAAATACATCAATACGAATCAACTTCTTGAACACACAGTTCACACAACATATAGCATTCACTCAATGCATGTAAATACATAGTATAAAGATACTTTCTCAAAGATAGATTAACGCACAAGATAAAGTGCTGACAGACACTCACGAGTTCGTATCACGGCTCACTGCATGTCGTCATTTACACATCCTTGTGTCGTTGAATCCCGTAGATGATGAATTCCCAGAAACTTTCCTTGTAGGTGCCAACACACACCTTTCCCGTTTCTCCCCGAGAAACATTTCCGCCATTAGCGAAATAAACCCTCGCCTCTGCGACCGGTAACGATGGTGACTCCGCCGTCAAGCCATCTCTGCGCCGATGTGGTCTCTTCCCCCACCATCGCCCCGCATTCTCCCGTGTAAGGTCCCTCCCTTGTCCACGCCATGGAAACTCCTCATGGAAACTCCTAAAGAATTAACCCAAGTCTTAATACACATTCTCTTAACCCATATCTTCTTCCCAAAACGTTCATGTATCATCTCATACATTCTCGTTCATTCTACATTCACATTCCGTCCACGTTCTATATCCAAGCTATACTTAATCTATGAATAACACTGCCCTACATAGCATCACCGTCTTAAACATAACATAAATGCGTAACAGCAATTATGTTCAAGAATTTACCAACGAAAACCATAATACAATCACAACAAGAATTCTCTCAGAACTTCACACTAGAATTTAGTGCACTTTGTATACACTAACATTTACATTCCAGCTATATATTCAAGCTTCAGTAATATACAACATAGTAAATCATTTACCTTAAGAGACCCGTCTCTTGAAAGAGAGTTTGTCCCTGACAAACTTGACACACGCTGACAACCTCACTGGTTGAAAATGTTGAGCGTTGTGACGATATTAAACCCAGACCAGCTACCTGTCTCATATACACAACTCATGTCAAACTATGGTTTTCTCGTGCAACGCACAAAACCCGTGATAACGCCTCTCCGGTCACCTACGCATCGCACTTCAATATTTAGGGAGGTTAAAAACACGACGTGGTTTCACATCACAAATATGCTACTCACATCTTTGTGACATCCAATAACCTACAATTCTTGTTTATTGATTCTGAATTTTGGAACGTAAGCAGTCTATCATTTTTACGATTTTTACATTGTACCGTTAACAGGTGAGGATAGACACCTGCAACCACGGCTAATTTCAAAACACCTGGCGCAAACAGGGGCATATTTCACTGACGTCATTATATTTAGTCAAGTTTTGACTAAATATTTTAACATCGAGGGGGAATCGAAACGAGGGTCGTGATGTATGTGTGTGCGTGTGTGCGTGCGTGTGTGCGTGCGTGCGTGTAGAGCGATTCAGACCAAACTACTGGACCGATCTTTATGAAATTTGACATGAGAGTTCCTGGGTATGATATCCCCAGATGGTTTTTTCATTTTTTTGATAAATGTCTTTGATGACGTCATATCCGGCTTTTCGTGAAAGTTGAGGCGGCACTGTCACGCCCTCATTTTTCAACCAAATTGGTTGAAATTTTGGTCAAGTAATCTTCGACGAAGCCCGGACTTCGGTATTGCATTTCAGCTTGGTGGCTTAAAAATTAATTAATGACTTTGGTCATTAAAAATCTGAAAATTGTAAAAAAAAATAAAAATGTATAAAACGATCCAAATTTACGTTTATCTTATTCTCCATCATTTGCTGATTCCAAAAACATATAAATATGTTATATTCGGATTAAAAACAAGCTCTGAAAATTAAATATATAAAAATTATTATCAAAATTAAATTGTCCAAATCAATTTAAAAACACTTTCATCTTATTCCTTGTCGGTTCCTGATTCCAAAAACATATAGATATGATATGTTTGGATTAAAAACACGCTCAGAAAGTTAAAACAAAGAGAGGTACAGAAAAGCGTGCTATCCTTCTTAGCGCAACTACTACCCCGCTCTTCTTGTCAATTTCACTGCCTTTGCCATGAGCGGTGGACTGACGATGCTACGAGTATACGGTCTTGCTGACAAATGGCATTGCGTTCAGTTTCATTCTGTGAGTTCGACAGCTACTTGACTAAATATTGTATTTTCGCCTTACGCGACTTGTTTTCTTCTTGTACCTGGTGCTCTCTTCTACGCCTGTTACTGCACTTGTGTTTTGATACAGGTATACTTTCTTTCTCAAGAACCCGGGCAGTCCATTAATAATAATAATAATAATAATACGAATATTTATAACGCGCACATATCTCACCAACAGGCGACTCAAGGCGCACATACACTCATTCACACACACGGAGATTTAAAGTCACTAACACACACACACCATCAACCATTAAATATGTACAGT
>NC_090254.1:5315510-5328010 GCF_037325665.1 Littorina saxatilis | reverse complement strand
TATTTTTCAACCAAAACTCATTGTCAAAAACGTTTAGTAAGTTTATTTGGTTCCTCTTCTTCTGCGTTCTTGGATGCTTCTCCCACGTATTGTTTTCTTTTACACATGTAGGATTTTACGTGTACAACCGTGCACAGACAGATAGACGGACAGACACAGAACTTGATCACATTCAATCCTGTTTGACAATTACGTTCATTATGTCCGGTAATGATGACCAATAAGCTAATGCACCCGTGGGCAACAGCGCGCACTAGAAATAGATCAACAACCATTAACTAGTCATCAATTCCGACTAAGGAGAAACACATACGACACAAATCCGCATGTCCTGCCTCAACCTATGAAAGTGAAAAGGATGTATGAATAATACGTTGATAAAGCCTAAACAAATTACACGACAAGGAAAACAAGAGACGGCTACCTTTAAAAATTTTAGAGATCCTCAATGCTTACAAAATTCCAAATGTCTCCTTAAATGTAATTGTTCGGCTTTGGGAGTAAAACGAAAGTACCTAAGTATGTGATAGATCAGAGAAGTCTTAACTTTACAATTCAAGAAATATTAAATGTCTGGCACCTACAGGTAAAGCATGAAAACCAGCAATCCCCACTCTTGTCAAAAACGCCATTGCGGATACACTTATTTCTTTCTCTCTCTCACACAGACACACACGCACAATCAATTTGCAATCAAAAGACAGACTGCGGGTACACATTTCTTTCTCTCTCTCTCACACGCACACACACGCACAATTTTCAATCAAAAGACAGACTGCGGATGCGCTTATCTATCTCTCTCTCTCTCTCTCTCTCTCACACACACACACACACACACACACACACACACACACAATTTTCAATCACAAGACAGAATGTGATTTTTTTGCGTTTATTCACGTTAAAAATACTTAAAAAATCTTGACTGATATGTAATTCAAAACAGCGGTGAACACAAAAGCACACTTGTGGCCCTGTCCGTCATCTGATGAAAATCTGGTATCAGACAGAGACTCTTTGCAGCTGATCTAAAAGACTAGAGAGAGAGAGAGAGAGAGAGAGAGAGAGAGAGAGAGAGAGAGAGAGAGAGAGAGACAGAGAGAGAGAGACAGAGAGAGAGAGAGACAGAGAGAGACAGAGAGAGAGAGACAGAGAGAGAGAGAGAGAGAGAGAGAGAGAGAGAGAGAGAGACAGAGACAGAGACAGAGACACAGAGAGAGACACAGAGAGAGACACAGAGAGAAGGAAGAACGAAGGGGACGATGCACTGCTTGTGGTCTCTCTGCCTGCTCTGACGACAAACGCTATATACAATATACTTTGCTGTTAACAAAAACGAAACAATAAAAAGGTTGGTCCACAAACACTGACATTGCATCTCTAGTTTTACACAAAATGTACTCCCACCCCCACAAACACTGACATTGCATCTCTAGTTTTACACAAAATGTACTCCCTCCCCCACAAACACTGACATTGCATCTCTAGTTTTACATAAAATGTACTCCCTCCCCCACAAACACTGACATTGCATCTCTAGTTTTACACAAAATGTACTCCCACCCCCACAAACACTGACATTGCATCTCTAGTTTTACACAAAATGTACTCCCACCCCCACAAACACTGACATTGCATCTCTAGTTTTACACAAAATGTACTCCCACCCCCACAAACACTGACATTGCATCTCTAGTTTTACACAAAATGTACTCCCTCCCCCACAAACAAACAAACAAAACACAGACACAAAAATCCATGAAAAAAAGACAATAACGAAACCAAATTTGTGTGTGTTGGACATTGCAGTTTTGCTACCACACGCACTTCTATTTTTAATATCTTGTTTTACCATTGTACTTATTTTCTTGAAACCTTTTTCTATTCAAATATCAATGACGATCTTGAATATTGTACTTAACACTACTAAAAAGTCTTACGATGAATAGAAAACAGAAATATTGCAAGAAAACCGGACGAAGGTAAAAACTTAAAACATAGTTATAAGCTTACCATAGAGCACTCCTTGAAACGAACGAATTAACAAGTGATTCATTTGTTTCAATGATGAAGGAATGGTATTTTTCCGTATGTCTCAGAACCTTTTCTGCCTACAGAACTCAACATCAAAAGTGGACAGGAAGCAGATTAACAATCATGATTGATGTGTCAGATTTGTTCTCTAAAACCAGAGAGCAAAGAACTAGCAACAAGAGGGTATGTGTGTTCAACAATAGCATAATAAACATCGTTTTGCATCACCATTTTGAAACGAACATATTAAAATCATAAAAAGGTTTGACATTTCATATGCATTTATTACGTCTTGAAACGGAATTGCAAAGATTGCTAACAATAGACACAATCCCTGTATGAGGCACAATTCATTCTGATATTCAAGATACAACAACATTTTGAATTATTCTGTGTGTATGCAAAAATGCAAATTCAATCAACATGGAAGGCAAGAATGATACGTTATTATTGTATATGTGCCGCCCTCCCTACATGTACTTCCTTTTCCCTGCCCCTCCATCCGCATTTTAAACATGAACAGGCCTAAAAATCAAATCAAAAACCATTTTTTAAGATAATTTTATTAATATTTGATAACCTTCCGATGCCAAACTTGTATCCATCGAAACCCCGACACCGGGCTAGGTATTAGCTCTAGCTCTCTCTCTCTCCTTGTCTCTCTCTCTCTATCTCTGTATCTCTCTATCTCTCTCTCTTTCTCTCTCTGTCTGTCTGTCTCTCTGTGTGTCTCTCTCTGTGTGTCTGTGTGTCTCTCTCTGTCTCTCTCTCTCTTTCTCTCTCTATGTCTGTCTCTCTCTCTCTCTGTCTCTCTTTCTCTCTCCCTGTCTCTCTCTCTCTTTTTTTCCAAAGTAGATGTAATTCGTGAGCATACTTTCACCATGCAGTTTTACAGCCGCCGTTAGGCAATTATGCTGTGTTGGCTGTCCATTATAGGACTCCAGCCACAATTAAGCCAATTACTTAATTTTGCAGGGCGGCGAACAACCATATCGGTCCTAGAATTACACTAATGAATCAGGAGCTCATTGTATGCTAGTTTGCTACTCGTCTGATGTTCGCACCAGCAATAGCTATAGTGACCGATGGGATAATGAACGGCCTATTCCATTCCCCTACCACCCCCCCCCCCCCCTCTGCTTCCCCCTATAGTCCACCTCCCATTCCATTATCTTCACCAGTACAATGTATCTACCTAGCACTCTGGTTCAAACAACAAACAATGGTGTGGGCCTGCCACTTTCACATGCATCTAAATTCACTATTGCAATACTGTCTTTCACGTTGTACATGCCATACATTACTCTAAAGGGCTTTGTCTTTAAGAAATGGCGAAACTAAAACTAAGAAGGCTGCCTTTTAGGCAAACAGAATGAAAATTGTTGCAAATTGAGCAATAACCCGATTTAGCCCCGTGTGAGGTTAGTGTTGCCCAGCTGAATACATCTCTAACGGTCACTCTCCTTTCAGTATATGTGACGTCGCAATTTGCCCGTGAAAGCAACGTCACATAGTCACTGTTCAGGACTATGCCGCAAATTGCACCCGTAATTGCTTAATTTAGAATTAAATTTTGTTGTGGATGTCTGGTCAAAATGAACAGAAAAGGTGAGCCAGCATCTATAAAGATCAAGCTGTCAAAGTTAAGTCTTGAAGGGCATGGCATACACAACCAAATGAAACTTCACAACAGTTGGTAATACACTAATGATAAATACATGATTCTTGCCTATAACTCTTTCAGAACATCACAGTCATTGCACAATGAGAGGCTAATGCATATCAATATCAATATGTAAGTGTGTCATGTCACTAAACAAAAAAGTAAATCCAGAGAGAAATTAACCAATATCAGTTAAAGTATCATTTAAAAAAAAAGAAGGCAGATGTTAAGTGGTAAGGTAGTAACTATTGCATTCATTCCTTTATCTTACAATGAATTAGTGTAACGAGTCTAATTACTGACGAAACCTGTCCTAAAGTCAAATTTAAGGTTAGCCTTACAATAACATGAAATCATCATAAAAATTCATCACACTGTATGTCACGTGCCGTCATTCCATTCTTTTCATAAGCTTACCCTCCCGAAGAAGGCAATAACGTGTCGAAATATTGATTATAGATATAAACGTACCTAAATTGGTTACTGGTGTGTTTTGTTTTTATTTAAATAACACGATATGTAAGTCTGATAGTAACACATGGCTGATGTGCAAACCAATATCACAATAATGAGGATATTTATATTGCGCATTAAATCCAGGTAGTAATACCTGGTGAATGTGGGACTACTGAATGTGTAAGTTAGATATATGATTATATCCACATGGCATCACAGAGTCACAATACTGTACAATGCATCAACAATTCATGTGTGTGATTATGCCATGGGTGCTATGGGCAACTGGCACAAATCAACAAGGTAATCATTTTTGTTATTTCTTTTACAAATTCACACACACTGCAATTTATTCACATTTGTATGGCCATGTTGGGTTTGATGCGTGCATGCCTGGTTTTCTCCTGTAGATGGGTGTCGGCACAGGAGGTCTGCCCG
The DNA here is from genome assembly GCF_037325665.1 of Littorina saxatilis. Lineage (NCBI taxonomy): Eukaryota > Metazoa > Mollusca > Gastropoda > Littorinimorpha > Littorinidae > Littorina > Littorina saxatilis. The sequence continues at coordinate 5,323,419 of NC_090254.1, read as the reverse complement.
CTGTCCTCAGCCAACATGCTCCGTCTTCATGGCAGCTCAAATTTTTTATCGAGGTTCTTTCCTCTAGATCCGCCGTGTTTCGCCTAGGGGCTTGCGCTGCCTAGTTGATAGGGTCACCTCGTAGAGGATGTGGTCATAGACCACGCACGGTCGGTCTTGGGATAGGGAAACGTTATGCTAGTCCGGAGGGATTACGCCACAATGGCCACCTCGCGAAGACCCAGGGTCCTAGACTAGGGAGGTCCAAGGGGGAGCACCGGGAGGGCTACCCCTCTACCCGCACCTCCAACACAATCCCTTCCCCTGGTAGCTTCATCCCCAAGGAGGAAACAGAGCTACACACATTCAACCCTTCTCTTGACTCTTTCCATCATTTCTGATTTCTGAGTGACGTCTGCAATGGTATCCTCCATCCCTCATTCAAATAGCTTGCTCCTTCCCCTCTCGTCATGATATGTATTAAATAGACATATATACACTAGATAAATAGGCAACATGTTGAAATCTGTGCGTTTGAAAGCTATGAAAGGAATGTCTGGAAATGTACACAATTGATTCAGATATGAAAAAACAGAAATTACATATTTTCAAACAAACAAAAACAAATCACACACACTTTTGTTTGGTCACCAAATTTGAAGAATGATATGTCGCATTTCATAGTTTCAAAAAAGAGAACACTCCAAGGAATGTATCAACTTGACAATAGTCAAAAGGCTGTTATTTTTGCATGCCACAATCTGAAAACATACAAATTGCATACCTTCTTCTTTTTGTAAAACAGTAATACATGTATTCACATTTCTAATTTGTTTCATTTCATGATAAATAAATATTAATTAATCTGTCAACAAAACTTAAATAATAATATAAAACATAAAACCTTGTGACACTTCTCCTTTAAATATACTTTATAACAGGTGAAAGTTTTGTTCTGATTACACAAAGCCCATTAACAACGTAACTGCTATCACTATGCAAGTTCATGCTCTTATATATATACAGTGCAAGAAACTTTAACAACTGACCGTTACAAGAGGGCAGTTTCTTTCTCAAAACACATTACCACCAAACCTTCCTCTGGGAAATAATTATGGCTTGCACACTTCTTTTTTTTTTGCAGGGAAAAGAAAGAAATATCAGCATTATATACAACTGCAGTAAATCCATACAATATACAAAGACCACTCATCGACTTAATTAACACTACATCATTTGTAAATTCTCATTGAAATTTCCCAATATCTCTGTGTGTTAAAGACAACAGCAAAAAAAAAAGCAAAAATCATCGGAACAAAAACACAGCAATATCACTCAACCCACACACTCCAAGAGATGAATGTCTTTGTTCTCTTTTCCACTGGAAGTGTAATTCCTCCAACCTAAAAGAATCGGTCCTAAAGTCCTCAGGGGCGATGTCTTGCTATACTCTCCCCACATTCCTCCCCATAAAGGGACGCAACCGTGTCTCTGTTTACGCTCTCCAGTCCTTGGTAGACGTGAATGACAATGTCCCAAGGGACACAACCCCGGAACATGTCCCGCTTTAATGGCAGACGACAGATGTGCAGTTCTCTCCCGTGCATTGTTTGCAAGTCTTGACCTTTCTTATGCAGAATCTGACGGTCGTTTATTGGACTTGTGTCGAATCTCACGAATACAAAAAACAGATTTTTCTTGTTGAATAACTAAAATAAGTGATTCTATGCACTGTCAGATGAGTGGGTTTTTATCCAAGCTCTTTCAAACTGAGGTTACTTCCCTTTGCACAGCCCCTTATCTTGGTGACTAAATAATCACCCTTAGCCAATTGTTTTACAGCCTCCAAAGACTGAGTTTCACTGCCTTTTGTCGGGTGTTTGAAAACGTTTGTACAGGTAATTTTATCATTTGGATGACCGAGTCACCTCTGTACCAATGAAGTGGTCCTGCCAGTGTTGTATTATAGCACAGGTATACTAAAACAAAAAGAAAAAAAAAGATTTGTAATAATAATAATGATCAAAATAATAATATCAATAATAATACAGTCACACATGCCCTGGCGACCAAGGATAAGGATAAGATTTCATATAGTCCTGTGAGCCTGTTACCCTCCTCATGTAATTCAGGCTGCTTTCTAACTCTTGATAACGACTGTCTGTCCATTAGAACCTCACCAAATGATCCCCATTCTTTTCCATATAATTAACCTTTGTATAACGACCACCTGTCTGTAAGGTCCACTTTTAGTGGGTCCCTTGGCTGGTCACTGTGCACAGGTTTCACTGTGGTGCTTTCCCTTCTAGCACAAAGCACACAGTCTTGTTACTCTGGACCACCAGCCATCTGTCACTGTGGTACTTTCCCTTCTAGCACAAAGCACACAGTCTTGTTACTCTGGACCACCATACATCTGTCATTGTGGTACTTTCCCTTCTAGCACAAAGCACACAGTCTTGTTACTCTGGACCACCAGCCATCTGTCACTGTGGTGCTTTCCCTTCTAGCACAAAGCACACAGTCTTGTTACTCTGGACCACCAGCCATCTGTCACTGTGGTACTTTCCCTTCTAGCACAAAGCACACAGTCTTGTTACTCTGGACCACCATACATCTGTGACCGCAAAGACACCTGCAGTGTAGAGACTATTTATAGGCTGGTTCCAATGGTGTCTTTATTACAGGTACCACTGTACCTTCGTGTCCATCACTGGCATTGATATCACTTGAGACCTACACCACTTCCACTTTCTTTATCATTTCTCTGCAGCCCTGGGCACAACCGTGCATTGTCAAAATATACAGATTATGATCAGAGTTGTTTGTTTAGTCTGTTACAATCACATTCATCTGGCTCTGTCTATTACAATGACGTCAGTCTTTTGCACTTGCTGTTTCATTCGCCTATAGCTAGGTGCATACCCACACACATTTATTTGTGTCCACCCTCTTTCTTCTCTATCAAGGCACGTTTCCATGCTGGCATGTTCTTGAACCTGGACTCGTATTCTTCCTCCTGAAAAAGAAACAACAGCAGATAATTAAATCAACATCTTGCAAAATATTCTTGGCTTGCACAAGAAGAAAAGCACAGTTTGAACATGTCAGACAGATGGTCAAGGGGACAGAAAAAAGGAGGAAAATATTAGTTTTAAATCTCTTGCCAGAGAGGCTTGGAAGAGAATGATATGTGTGTGTGTGTGTGTGTGTGTGTGTGTGTGTGTGTGTGTGTGTGTGTGTGTGTGTGTGTGTGTGTGTGTGGGTGGGTGTGTGTGTATGTGTGTGTGTGCGTGTGTGTGTGTGTGTGTGTGTGGGTGTGTGTGTGTGTGTGTGTGTGTGTGTGTGTGTGTGCATGCGTGCGTGCGTGCGTGCATGCGTGCGTGCATGCGTGTGTGCGTCCACGTGATCATTACCTTCTGCTTTTTCAGATGCTGCTCCAGAGCCTTGGATGCCATGTGCTTGGCTAGCATGTGTTTCTTCCAGTCCGGCATCTTGTTGCCAGCGCTGTCTGTGTCGCCCACCTGATCCAGGAAGTTCTTGGGGTCAAACTCCTCGATAGGTGGCAGTGGGGAGGCCTGAAGTGTACAGGTAAACAAAAAAGTCATTTTTTATCATTTAAAGAGAAAACAAGAAAAGATTGGGTAAGGGGGGGCATGGGTGTAGGGGGGGGGGGGGGGGAGGGGGTGGGAGGGGGTGGGGTGGAGCTTTTTTTAAATTTTTTTAGTATAAATGCAAGTCAATATATTATCAAAAGATACAAATCTTAAGCAGCAGTAGATACATGAAGTACACAGTATTCAGCCAGTCGGACACATACACACACACATAACACACACACACCCTCCCAGCCCTTCTCTCAGGAAACTGCCCAGAGTTCTGAAAGCTCTACTTTTATGGAAAGGAAAGGCTTGGGTTTTGTTGGCCTCAGAAGGCCCCAAGTAGGATTGAAGGGGGGAGTAATTCCCCCCCACCCCCCCCCCTCCCCGCATAACAAAAATGAATAATGTAATTAGGCCAAAAAAAAAAAATAGGTCTGTTTACGGTAACATAGGCCCAAAAAATAGGGTCGGTAGGTCGGGATTGTTTTTTTTTTTTTTTTTTTTTTTTTTTCAAAAAACCCATATTTTTACGTTATTTTGCCAAAAAAACAAGATTTTTTTTTTTTTTCCCCAAATGCCAAAAAAAAGTCTAGGGTCGCGCGAAAAAACTAGGCGGGTTACCGTAAACAGACCTATTTTTTATTTTTGGCCTTATCAGTCTAGCGTTTCCTAGTGATAATATATTTACAGAGAAAATCTCGATAGCAATTTCAAGGAAAAGCTACATCCGCCACGAATAATGTAACAATTGTTTTTGTTACATTATTCGTTGTATCATTGCTTACTGTCAACTAACCAGTTCATTTTAAAACATCAACAAAAAAACCAACAAAAAACAAAAAAAAATCACGACAAACATGCAATCACTCTGAATTCCTACCGGTGTCCCGTTAGGTGTGGTGGCTCCCAACACCTTCTTGGAGTAGACTTCATTGATGCCGCCTTTTCCGGGCCCTCTGGTTTTGCGCAACGAAGCAGACGGACTGCCCGACGTGACGGCGGCTGTTAGAGCGGCCATGAGGTCATTCTTGCTGTGGTGAACAGGATCCCCTGGGCCTCGGGGCGTTCCCGGCATGGAGCTGTTGGTTGAGCTCTGGGTGGAGTAACTTTTAGGTCTGAAAAACAAAACGAGAAGACCGCTGGTGAGACAAAAAATGTTATAACTTTTATACATCTGAAAAACAAAACAATAAGACTGCTCAAGACAACAAATTTAAACAAGAAGAGCAAACGCTCGATCGAGTCACTTTCGCAGTTCTGAATATTATATGAGGCATCAGATGGACAGGAAGAAATTGCTATTCACAACACAATGAGTCACGTTCACATAAAATTTGAGCCCGGTCACTTTTATAGTTTCCGAGAAAAGCCCAACGTTAAGTTGTGTGTTGCCGAACAGAAAAGGCTAGTTATCTCCCTTGTTTTTCTGATAACGTTCGTAAAAGGCTACAGATGTAAATACTTTGATGTAAAGAATAATCCTACAAAGTTTCAATCACATCCGATGAACTTTGTCAAAGATATAAAATGTCTAATTTTTCCTTTGACGCTGACCTGTGACCTTGAAAAAGGTCAAAGGTCAACGAAACCATCGTTAAAGTGTAGAGGTCATTGGAGGTCACGACTAAACAAAATATGAGCCCGATCGCTTTGATAGTTTCCGAGAAAAGTCCAACGTTAAGGTGGTGTCTACGGACGGCCGGCCGGACGGCCGGCCGGACGGCCGGCCGGACAGACTAACACTGACCGATTACATAGAGTCACTTTTTCTCAAGTGACTCAAAAAACCTTATATTATATTATAAAGAGATCTTTTACTCACCATGACAAAGACAGCACAATACAAAACAAAATAATTGTACACATGGAGGATTATTCAGGATTTAAGCAATTTAGGGAAGAAAAAGACATATTCTCCTACTTGTGTGCATCTTGTTTTTAAATGATATCTATGTTCTTCATTTTGGCTGTTGGCACAAAACCTCAACGTACATTGCTGAACATTATAAAACATAGATGATAATGCTTGAGAGTCAAGCTGGACATTTTTTAAATTTTTTTATCTATATTTTTTTTTTAGAAATTAAGTTTTTAACTTGTCCACAAATCAAAAACCTGGAATATGACAGTTAGCACCCCTGCAATAAATGCCTTTTGAACAGATTGACAGACTGCTCACCTTGGACTATATGATGCGTCAGCCTTGCGAATTGCCGTCTGCTCACTGACGGAGCGGAGAGGGGGGGCAGGGGGAGGGGCCAGGGGGGGAGCACCGGGGGGGCTCACGTCACCATTGTGGCCGTTCGTCAGTCCCATCGTGGATTCCTCAGCGTGTCCGTTCAGCATCACAGAAGCTGCGGGAGGAACAGGGGTAGTACCATTGCTTTCCTCTGGAATTTGCTGTCTTTTCTGTCCCACTGTCATTGACGATGATGAAGCTGCCGCGGCAATTGAAGATGCCACTGCTGAGGCCGCTGCTTTCTGTTGCTGTTGCCATGAAGGTTTTGTGGACAACGCACTGACCTTGTCCCCTGAAGTTGCCACGACTGAGGCCGCTGCTTTCTGTTGCTGTTGCCACGAAGGTTTTGTGGACAACGCACTGACCTTGTCCCCTGAAGTTGCCTGGCTTCTGTAAGCTGATGATGACGCGACTGGTGTCGGTCGCACATCGTTATTGCTGCTGGCAGAACCGTTGCCTTGGTATTTCTGCGCCAGAGAGGAAATAAAGTCTGTGTCCTTCTTGCGACTGGACACGTGAGCGCCTGACAGCGTGTGGTCGGTGTTACTGCGCAGGGGAGTGGTTGTGAACTTGGGGGCACTGCTGCCGCCGTCTTTCCCCGTGGAAATGATGGTCACATTCTTGTTGCTGATTTTGATCACAGACTTTGCCGAACCACTGGCACTACTGCCAGCGCTTGACACCGAACCGTTGCTGGCAGTGCCGTTAGGGACGGTTCCATTAACCTTCGCCCCTTCCATGGTGGAAAAGCGCGACACGTACACACGAGAGCCGGCACTCTGCCTGTGGGAGGCAGCAGACTCCAATGAGGCTTTCCTTTCGGCCAGGGATGGGGACTCTTCTCTCTGAGGTTTCGGCGCTGTCCCTGGGGACCTTCTCTCACTTTCCCGACCTCTTCCGGAAGACACGTTGCTGTGCCCGTTAGTGTGGATCTGAGAAGTGGAGACAATTGAAGACTGCTGGTTAGCAGGAAGGTAGCCTGGCTTCACAGCAGGAAGCTGGTTGGAAGAAGATGCTGACGATGATGCTGAGAGGTAGAATGCTGCTGATGCTGAGGCCTTGGAGAAGTCTTTCGGGGTGACTTCAGACCCAGAGTTGTGGAGTGAGGTGCAGTGTTTGATCTCTCTCTCCCCCGTCTCCTTGGAACTGGTGATGCACACTTTGCTGGGGGAGTTGTGCACGTCCACGTTGACTGCAACAAACAGTGATAGACTGATTACAGTGATAGACTGATTACAGTGATAGACTGATTACAGTGATAGACTGATTACAGTGATAGACTGATTACAGTGATAGACTGATTACAGTGATTACAGTGATAGACTGATTACAGTGATAGACTGATTACAGTGATAGACTGATTACAGTGATAGACTGATTACAGTGATTACAGTGATAGACTGATTACAGTGATAGACTGATTACAGTGATAGACTGATTACAGTGATAGACTGATTACAGTGATAGACTGATTACAGTGATAGACTGATTACAGTGATTACAGTGATAGACTGATTACAGTGATAGACTGATTACAGTGACAGACTGATTACAGTGATAGACTGATTACAGTGATAGACTGATTACAGTGATAGACTGATTACAGTGATAGACTGATTACAGTGATAGACTGATTACAGTGATAGACTGATTACAGTGATAGACTGATTACAATGACAGACTGATTACAGTGATAGACTGATTACAGTGATAGACTGATTACAGTGATAGACTGATTACAGTGATAGACTGATTACAGTGATTACAGTGATAGACTGATTACAGTGATAGACTGATTACAGTGACAGACTGATTACAGTGATAGACTGATTACAGTGATAGACTGATTACAGTGATAGACTGATTACAGTGATAGACTGATTACAGTGATAGACTGATTACAGTGATAGACTGATTACAGTGACAGACTGATTACAGTGATAGACTGATTACAGTGATAGACTGATTACAGTGATAGACTGATTACAGTGATAGACTGATTACAGTGACAGACTGATTACAGTGATAGACTGATCACAGTGATAGACTGATTACAATGACAGACTGATTACAATGACAGACTGATTAC
>NC_090254.1:5308010-5310510 GCF_037325665.1 Littorina saxatilis | reverse complement strand
TCTCTCCGCCTCTGTCTTTCCATGTATGTCTCTGTCTATGTGTGTGTGTGTGTGTGTGAGTGTGTGTGTGTCTCGCTCTCTCTCTTTCTCTCTCTCTCTCATCCGACTCCTGGCACGCAGGTCAAAGCAGAGGTGTCAGTCTTGTGTTAACTTGAGTGCACGTGTACCCAGCAGGAGGGGGGTGATTCGGGTCAGAAGTTATGGTGCGCCAAATTGATATTACTATCGTTAACTGTTATATAGGGTTTCGAAACTATCGTAAACTGTTATATAGAGTTTCGAAACTGTTGTTAGCTGTTATATAGAGTTTCTGAAACTCTATATAACAGCTAACAATAGTTTTATCAAAAGCGCGTCGGTATCGTTCCCAAATGGGAAAACCCTGAAATGCCATCGCGAAACTGTCTTTTTGCTACGAAATGTACACTTCAACTAGAAACACAATTTTTAAAACTATAACATTAGGAAATGTTTGACCATTCTTCTGTTGTCGTCTTCTCAAATTATTGTTGAGTTTGTTTAATATTAGCTTTATTATGATATCATTTGTACTTTCGGCCGTACCGTTTTCCACGTGTGCGGTTTGAAGACACAGCCATTTTGCCGGAAAACGTCATCAAAACATCCGACCACGCCTACGCTATTGTTTTAGAAACTCTATATAACAGTTAACGATAGTAATATCACTGCCGCCGTTTTGCAAAACCCACGTTATCTGTTATGCATAGTTTTAGCAATAATGCGCACGAACGCGCTATTAATATAACCGTCTATATAACAGTTAACGATAGTTTCAAAACTCTATATAACAGATAACGATAGTTTCGAAACTCTATATAACAGTTAACGATTGTTTCAAAACTCTATATAACAGTTAACGATAGTAATATCAATTTGGCGCACCATAAGAAGTGGGGTAACTCGACCACTTGGCTTATGGTGGAGACAGCTGGAAGATCTCTGAATATAATTGAAGAGGAGTAGTCTTCCTTTTAGAAAATGTGCACTCTGCCTTGCAGATTAGAAGTTTGTGCTGTCCGCTGGGTAAAGGGAGTGGCCGGGGAGTGGAAGGTGGGGTGGATAAGAGAGGGGTAAGAGAGACGAAAGAGGAAACTGGACAGGGAAAAGTCACTGCCTGAAGCATTCAATAAAGCCAGAAGAAAAGAAAGTACGACATGTAGGTTTTCAATTCATATTTTTTGTGCAAAGTGTGTGTTCGTGGCTGCTTTCATGGGGTGGCTGTATCCTCAGGAATTTGAGGATTTCTTTTATCTCTCTTTTTCTGACACCGTTCATTCAACGTCATTTTTACAGGACAGTTTTTTCCCTTTCAGTTATACGTTGTAGTAGTTTTTGACCTTATTGTTTTAGTACAAGTAGAGCTCGTTCACCAGTAGCAAAGACTCACTCAGTCCGTCAGTGTGTCTGAGTGTGTGTGATGGGGGGAGGGCCTCTCCCGTGACCGGCCACCTGCAATGTACGGACAGGTTTGCACTGGCCCTAGGGTGTCCGTTCATGAGAGGGACTGCTGTAGCAGTAAAACTAGTGTGATACATAAGTAATCAATTTATCCACTTGACTATATTCACAACAGGGACTTATCATTCTTCTTTGCGTGTTTTTATGCCTACGTATTTTCAAATACTCCGCAACACTGACATGTAACCCAAATACAACATGTGCCCGTACACTACCGCTTCTTTTATGAAAACATTGCTTCGGCCATGTTGATTTTAATCAACCAATTTTCTTGTTTTAGATGGAACCATTTTCGTCTTTTTGTGTGTGTTGTCTCTATCTCTCTCAGACGCGCGCAGTGGCCTAGTGGATAAGAAACACGAAAATACCCAGCATGCTTCCCCCCGAAAGCGGCGTATGACTGCCTGAATGGCGGGGTAAAAACGGTTATACACGTACAAATCCACTCGTGCAAAAACATGAGTGAACGTAGGAGGTTCAGCCAGTCAACGAAGAAAAATAAGAAGTCTCCATCTCCCTTGGATTTTTTTCTCAGTTCAAGTTTAACACGCTGACATGGTTCTCCCTGTCTGCAGAGTTTGGTACCTTGCAATAGCCTCTTCGAAGTTAGGACACTGTTCTTTAACTATACCGTAGATCGTTATAGAGCTACGAACAATAATTATAATTATGCTTGTGGTGCGATCACATTTCCATTGTGTGGCCCCGGCCAGGCACATTGCTACAAGCTTATGTGGTCTCTGCACACAACCGAAAAGTTATCCCACACGCCACTCCTGAACCCTAGATACAGAGATACGTAGAAGAATGCCTTTAGTCTAAAGATTGCCTTACTGGAGCAAACATCTACATGGAGATAGACCAGTGTGGACCAAGGTACACAACGCGCTTGCGTGCGGGCTACCGTTGAAGTGGCTTGTTTTGGACAGACAGATTCTAGTGTATCTAGGTAGCAACATCGACACCTTCAATTTGAAAGCTGACATTTTTGCAGCACAGAATACTGGGTGTGTGGGTACCA
>NC_090254.1:5306599-5307810 GCF_037325665.1 Littorina saxatilis | reverse complement strand
TTTTGATGGTTGGAAAAAAGGAAGTGCGGTCTGGAGTACGTGAAGTAACAGCGTATTTGATTTCATGGGAAATGACTACACACTGTTGATAAATGCATGGAGAGTAACAGCGTATTTGATTTCGTGGGAAATGACTAGATGACACTGTTGATAAATGCATGGAGAGTAACAGCGTATTTGATTTCATGGGAAATGACTACACACTGTTGATAAATGCATGGAGAGTAACAGCGTATTTGATTTCATGGGAAATGACTACACACTGTTGATAAATGCATGGAGAGTAACAGCGTATTTGATTTCATGGGAAATGACTACACACTGTTGATAAATGCATGGAGAGTAACAGCGTATTTGATTTCATGGGAAATGACTACACACTGTTGATAAATGCATGGAGAGTAACAGCGTATTTGATTTCATGGGAAATGACTACACACTGTTGATAAATGCATGGAGAGTAACAGCGTATTTGATTTCATGGGAAATGACTACACACTGTTGATAAATGCATGGAGAGTAACAGCGTATTTGATTTCATGGGAAATGACCACACACTGTTGATAAATGCATGGAGAGTAACAGCGTATTTGATTTCATGGGAAATGACTACACACTGTTGATAAATGCATGGAGAGTAACAGCGTATTTGATTTCATGGGAAATGACTACACACTGTTGATAAATGCATGGAGAGTAACAGCGTATTTGATTTCATGGGAAATGACTACACACTGTTGATAAATGCATGGAGAGTAACAGCGTATTTGATTTCATGGGAAATGACTACACACTGTTGATAAATGCATGGAGAGTAACAGCGTATTTGATTTCATGGGAAATGACTACACACTGTTGATAAATGCATGGAGAGTAACAGCGTATTTGATTTCATGGGAAATGACTACACACTGTTGATAAATGCATGGAGAGTAACAGCGTATTTGATTTCATGGGAAATGACTACACACTGTTGATAAATGCATGGAGAGTAACAGCGTATTTGATTTCATGGGAAATGACTACACACTGTTGATAAATGCATGGAGAGTAACAGCGTATTTGATTTCGTGGGAAATGACTACACACTGTTGATAAATGCATGGAGAGTAACAGCGTATTTGATTTCATGGGAAATGACTACACACTGTTGATAAATGCATGGAGAGTAACAGCGTATTTGATTTCATGGGAAATGACTACACACTGTT
>NC_090254.1:5256599-5301599 GCF_037325665.1 Littorina saxatilis | reverse complement strand
AGGTGTTGTTTGTCAGGAAAACTAAAGTATGGCTGCATAAATGGTGGTGGGGATGAGGGGGGGGGGGGGGGCTATACAGTGCTCCCCACCTTCCCAACCCCCATTTTAAGACCTCCAAAAGTCAGAGAAAATCAGGTCTACATATGGAGGGAGTCTTAAAATGGGGGTAAATTTACATGTATAGAAAATATATCCAAAAAACAAAGAGACCACCAACGTTCCAAAGTTAGGAATAAACAAGTCGCGTAAGGCGAAATTACTACATTTAGTCAAGCTGTGGAACTCACAGAATGAAACTGAACGTAGTCCGCCGCGAGTGCAAAAGGCAGTGAAAGTGACGAGCCTGTTTGGCACGGTAGCGGTTGCGCTGTGCTTCATAGCACGCTTTACTGTACCTCTCTTCGTTTTAACTTTCTGAGCGTGTTTTTAATCCAAACATATCATATCTATATGTTTTTGGAATCAGGAACCGACAAGGAATAAGATGAAAGTGTTTTTAAATTGATTTCGAAAATTTTATTTTGATCATAATGTTTATTTGTTTTAATTTTCAGAGCTTGTTTTTAATCCAAATATAACATATTTATATGTTTTTGGAATCAGAAAATGATGAAGAATGAGATGAACGTAAATTTATTTCGTTTTATAATTTTTTTACAATTTTCAGATTTTTAATGACCATAGTCATAAATTAATTTTTAAGCCACCAAGCTGAAATGCAATACCGAAGTCCGGCCTTCGTCGAAGATTGCTTGGCCAAAATTTCAATCAATTTGATTGAAAAATGAGGGTGTGACAGTGCCGCCTCAACTTTTACAAAAAGCCGGATATGACGTCATCAAAGACATTTATCGAAAAAATGAAAAAAACGTCCGGGGATATCATACCCAGGAACTCTCATGTCAAATTTCATAAAGATCGGTCCAGTAGTTTACTCTGAATCGCTCTACACACACACACACACACGCACACACACACACACACACACACACACCACATACACCATGACCCTCGTCTCGATTCCCCCTCTATGTTAAAACATTTAGTCAAATCTTGACTAAATGTAAAAAAACAAGAAAGGTCATTGTTGTTGGAAGGTTTGTTATTGACAACACAATACACTACATTCACAGATATTTCTCAGACCTTCTGTTGATAACCTGTGTAAAGGTACCCCCATTTTAAGACTCCCTCCTTTTTAACACCTCATTTTCTCTGATTTATTTTTGATTGATTGATTTTTTTTTTTTTTAATTTAAATTTTTGTTGTTTTTTTTTGGGGGGGGGAGTTCACTGAAGTTAATTTCTAACCCCAAACTAGCTTTTAAAATACACCATCCTAAAAATGAGTGATAACTGTGACTAGCACCCAGGTCCCTGCTCATATTGACAGAAGCTGAGAAGGATGGGGTGACAGCTTTTGACAGCTGACTAAACAAACACCAGTCACTTAACACAATAACCCCCTGCTTAACAGTTCAATACAGGCTGGTTGGCACAGATTTGGAGTGTTTTTTTAGACCTCTGTAATACCGTGAGTCTATTCTGCTCATGAATGCATTTCATGTATGCCAGGCTGTGTGAATATAACTTTGCAAGAGAAAAAAAAGGTGCATGTTCATCTGTTGGTCAGGGCACATTAATACTGTGAGCAAGTGGAACGTACTATGCAACATTAACTTACTCAACAACCGTGTGCACAGAATGAGCATGAGAGCCAAGATAAGATGTCACTGTGAAATATAACTTTGCAAGAGAAAACAAAATGGTGCATGTTCATCTGTTGGTGGGTACACTACTACTGGGAGCAAGTGGAATACACTGTGCAACATTAACTTACTCAACAAACCAGTGAACTGAATGAACATGTGAGCCAAGATTAAACATTCTCAGGTATGATTTCTTTACATCAAACCCTTTTCTGTGTAGATGTACAAGTGTACATGTGCACATGATTTATGTACATGTAAATGTATTGTATGAACTGTCAAAAAGCAAAATATACTTATTGCAAGTCAGTCTTTGGACATGCATATAATTGTTAACTGCATGATTTAAAATATATTAAATAGAATAGATCATTTTGATGCAATGTGACGATTTTCATTAATTCAAGCTGGATAAGTATTTCTTTCCAACACTCCCTTGACTGTCTCACTCAGTATCAGTCAGATCTGAACTCACACTGTCATATGTAGTGTTCATTGAATTTCAGTTCTCACATCGATCATTGTTGTGCATGCCAGGGATGTATGTTGAGGGAGAGGGGAGCATAGAGAGTCAGAAAGAGACAAACATTTTTTATTCTTCTTCTTCGTTCATGGGCTAAAACTCCCACGTTCACTCATTTTTTTGCACAAGTGGGTTTTTATGTGTATGACTATTTTTACCCCGCCATTCAGGCAGCCATACACAGCTTTCGGGGGAGTTAGGTTCAAAAGCTGCCGGTTTAAAAGAAAGCAGTCAATTTTAAAAAATTAGCCCCAGGAACACATTTTTTAATACAAACCCCTTAAAGTAAAACACACACAAGACAGAAATACAGAGAAACCCCCCTTTTCAGGGGTGTACCCCCCCTTCCCCCCCGTTTTAAGACCTGTTATTCTCAGATGTTCTGTTCATAACCTCTAAATTTACCCCCATTTTAAGACTCCCTCCTTTTTGGCTCACATAAGTGTAGCCTATGCGATGCTAACTTTTGTCTGTCTGTGCGTGCGTGAGTGCGTGCGTGCATGCGTATGTATGTATGTATGTCTGTGGAGTGTGGTAGAAACTTTAACATTTGAAGACGTCATATTACATTGACGTCACATTATGACGTACAAGGGTTAGACGTCACGCGATGGAATTACTGAAAGTCTCAGTGATTGTTATTTTGAGCGGGCCGAGACTATTTGGCAGTCGTGTCCATGTAAGTAGGCTACATGCAGACAGACAGATCTAGATCTAGTGTCTCGCTTTCTTGCACAGTTTCACCTATGCTCTTTCTGTGTGTGTGTGTGTGTGTGTGTGTGTGTGTGTGTGTGTGTGTGTGTGTGTGTGTGTGTGTGTGTGTGTGTGTGTGTGTGTGTGTGTGTGTGTGTGTGTGTGTGTGTGTACTGTGTGTGTGTATGTGTGACGGAGTGATTGAGTTTGTGTTAATGTTTGTCGATTTCTTACGTGAGCCTTGAAGATCAAGTCACACGCCTCTTGTTAAGACCTGATTTTCTCCAATTTTTGAAGGTCTTAAAATGGGGGTTCCACTGTATATTACTTGCACCTTCCAGCCTGCTTACCTTGTTGTTGCCAAACTCAGCAGCGGTATGCAGAGGGCTCCCCCCCAGGTTGTCCAGAATGATGCGTGCCCCTCCCTCTCTCAGCATCCAGTCCACGAGCTCCGTGTGACCCTTGCTTGCCGCATAGTGCAGCGGTGTGGCGCCATCAAAGTCACGCTCATTCGGGTTCAAACCTTGTTCTTGGATCTGCGATGGAGAAACAAGAGGCTGGATCAGTGAATGATATGTGTCACTGCCCATTTTTTTTACATTTTAAAAAAAAAATTGTTTTATTCTCTTTATTTATATAGCGCCTTATCCGAAGTTCAAAGCGCTTTATGCCGTGTGAGATGGAATTTTTTACACAATATATCACGCATTCACATCGACCAGCAAACCTCAAGCCTGTGAGGCGAATGTTCACCTTTCGTGGCCTTTATTCCAAGTCACACGGGTATTTGATGGACATTTTTATCTATGCCTATACAATTTTGCCAGGAAAGACCCTTTTGTCAATCGTGGGATCTTTAACGTGCACACCCCAATATAGTGTACACGAAGGGACCTCGGTTTTTCGTCTCATCCGAAAGACTAGCACTTGAACCCACCATCTAGGTTAGGAAAGGGGGGAGAAAATAGCGGCCCGACCCAGGGTCGAACACGCAACCTCTCGATTCCGAGCGCAAGTGCGTTACCACTCGGCCACCCAGTTGTGATTGTTCTGTCATTGTCATACAGTGGAACCCTCTTTTCAAGACCCAGACAAATCAGAGAAAATCAAGTTTTGAAAAGGAGGGAGTCTTTTCTTTCTTTCTTTATTTGGTGTTTAACGTCGTTTTCAACCACGAAGGTTATATCGCGACGGGGAAAGGAGGGGAGATGGGATAGAGCCACTTGTTAATTGTTTCTTGTTCCCAACCCCGGCGAAACGGTCAAGAACAATTCCAGAACCATTCAAGAAACGTTCATGAATATTCATGAATTTATATTCTAGAAGTTTCTTGAATTATTCATAAAGATTAAATGAGAATTCTTGAATTTTATCTAGAATATTTCGATGTTTTGGTAAGGAATATTCTTGAAAAAGGACTTGAATAATTCTAGAATATTCTTGCCTACTTGAAGAATATTCCTAACATTATTCTAGAATATTCCTGACAATATTCTAGAATATTCCTGACAATATTCTAGAATATTCCTAACAATATTCTAGAATGATCCTAACATTATTCTAGAATATTCCTAACATTATTCTAGAATATTCTTAACATTATTCTAGAATATTCTTAACACTATTCTAGAATAATTCAAAAAAGTTCAGGAATATTCATGAATTTATATTCTAGAAGTTTCTTGAATTATTCATAAAGATTAAATGAGAATTCTTGAATCTTAACATTTTTCTGGAATATTCTTGAATCCTGTTAACTTAAAGTATATATATTCTTGAACATGTCTGAAGTATTCTAGAATATTCAAAACTAGGTTGAAGTTCTACTTCTAGTATACTCTCAACACAATTTTCAGAATGATCTTGGAATATTCTGTGCTGGCATTTAAGAATAAATCCATTAAGAATATATTCTTCATACAAATCAGAATGATAGTACAATTATCTAATGACTAATAACAGAACAAGAATTTTTTAAGTGATTTTTTCCTCCATCAATACTTGATACAGCAGACAAAACAAGATTTCATTCAATACTTTATCACATGTAATTTAACTACTCGAAGGATGATAAATCGGTGATGGTTATTCATTTGGCGAAGAACCTTTCCACTGGTCACACCGGGTGCAGTCTGAATACTGGAGCCGATGCTTTGCAGGTTGCGGATGCCCTGTAAAGTGCAATGAAAATACAATTTTAAAAGTCTAAATGTTTCTTTGTGGTGCTTTTTTTCATCATGCTGAAAGAGTCAATAATATGGTCAGGAATCTGTCAAGGTGTCCAAATGCAAAATTCCTGTTCTGGATACTTTTATTACTATGTATTTTGTTCCGTTTTAAAATGACTACAAAATAAACAATACAGTTATGAAGTATTCTTCATGCAGATTCTATCCACACCAAATGTATGTATCAGTCGCCTGGATGCTGAGAACATTAACTGTTCAAGAAATGATGGTTACAAAATCGAAAAATGTTTTGTGAATTTTGTCAAATCAAGTGTGCCATGTCAATGTTTTTATCAAATAAGTCACCATTCATAAAAGTATTTAAACAACTAAATGATAACTTTAGTTAGCTTCATTTCCAGAAATGCCATCCAGAGAGTTTTTGGGGACTGACATGCAACGGGCCAGGAATGAAAGAAATTACAGTATTTAACTAATTTAATTTTCAAAGAGACTTTTTGTTGCGATTCCAAGCCATTTTTTTCTTCAGTTTAGGAATAATTCATTCATCATGTTTTGTGCTTTCATTTAATTATCCCAAATTTTGTTGTGACAAAGGTTTAAATCAATAAATGTTGATTGCCTTCACTTAATTACCTGAGTAAATCTCTTCTTGCATCACTATTCCCATGGCCTTGACTCAGGCTTGAGCACCTCTTCAAGCTCTTGAAAAGACTTGCACTCTCTGACAAGATGTTGATGGGTTAATGGTTTGGAGCTTGTTGCCTTCTGATGCAGCATCTGTAAAAATGAGAAGTGATCAAATTAGAACAACCATTATAATATATATAATTATAAATGCTCAAGTTTGAATATATATTATATTTATATTTACTTATTAGGGGTAAATACTGAACTATTTACAAATAATACTAATAGTAATCATCTTTGTTCATGCAGGAATTTCTATAAGTATAAATATGTTCCTGACCAAACTCAGTCTCCTGTAAAGTCTTGTAATTGACTAGCTAATACTCAGAAGGCAATTATTTGAAAAAAATAAAACAATTTAGTGCCGGCTTGCTGATTGACACTTGACTATTAGTATCACTGTCAGACACATAAATATTACAATCAATGAATGATACATGTGCAAATTACACTTACAGTTACACAGAGACTGAAAAGAATAGGTTTGAAAGGGCTTGAGTAAAAAGTCATGCAATCCTACCAAAACAAATAATAGTTCAAAATAAACAAATCCTACAGGTCTAACTCAACTGATTTCACTTAAAATCTTGCAAACAAGAGAGAAAGCATTTAATTGTTATTCATTTTTGTAAAAAAAATAAAAAATAAAAACCTAAACCTAGATATATATATGTCACCTAAAACAAACAACAATATCAAACATAAAAGAATTTTTATAAAACACCTACCTTTGTTTTTCCTGAGAAAATCAGGATACAGCTTGTTGCCACTCAAGTGAGATCGCTGCTCTTTATGGTGCTTTCAGTTTCACTCATCTGTCATTTTTGTGTCTGGCACCTCCAAGTTCAAACTCTTGTTTGGGATGAAGAATACAGCATTTCTTCATGCCTAACAAGCTGACAAATCGGTGGCATGCCATTTTTTCAGATAAATGGAGATTACAAAATCTTTCTCAGTTCTAACAACGTGCTTCTAAAGAATTTGGCGCCTGGTTTCTTAGCTTCCGGTGCCAGAGTTTGTCCACCGGAGTTACTTCCCTTAAAAGCAAAATGGCGACGCTCTGTAAGTACACCATGAGGAAAGGGGACTCTTTTGAACGAACTGCTGCAGATAGAAACCTTTTCTCTGTTGTCTTTGTTGAAGCACTTTTGCATCAAAGCAAAACAACATTGATCCATGCATCATTTCCATGAACTCAGTAAGTATGTTTTGTTTTTGCTTGTTTTATTCAACACGTGGTACAGATGTAAACATGTATGTGTGTCACTGTGTCAGTGTGTGACTGTGAAATCGAAACCAGCCTTCAATTTTAAAAGTTTCTTCTTCGATCTGACACATGAGAAATGGCAGATGTATAAAACTTAACTGCATTTTAAGCAAAAGTACTGTTTAATCATGTGATGATTTGATTGTTGGGTTTAACGGCCGCCTTTCTGTGTCAGTGTGTCATTGTGTCGTCTGTTTGCAAACAGAAAGTCTGCCGTGATTTGCGTTCTGCTGGCACTGTTGGACAGAATAAACGAAACCTGTTGGTTTCAAAGTATAAATTATAGACTGTAACTTCTGCTGAATTTGTTTGAGGTTTGGAACTCACAGATTTGGTATAAATTTGCCGCTAGCAAACTGACTGGTTTGGTCAAAATTGAAAACGGGTTTCTGAAAATGAAATTGAAAAAAGTGCTTCAAATTGTAAACATGCCTGTGGGTATTTACAACAATGACGATTATAACAAATATTCCGAAAGTGTATTGATAGAATTATGTACATTTATGTAAAAAGGTAACATTAACCATTGCATCAAAATTGGTTTGATTGATTGATTGAATGACATTAATGACAAGCAATACGTTTGTAAGTTTTCTGTTCACATTCACTCTAGTTATGATGATGATCTTTGGAATGTCTGATGTTTGAGTTTATCCTTTGTTAAAACCTTTTTTTGTTTCTTATTTACTAGGTCCAGGAAAGAGGGGTGAAGAAGATATCTGGATGAATTCTCACTGGAAGTACCATGAAGCACATCATAAATAAAATATCACTGGAGGAAAAGGTAAGAGTCCTGTCAACGAACTGTGGAAGTAATTAATCAGCCAGTGAATGAATTAAATCAATTAATGGGCAAAACGTCTCAGAGAAAAATGGCTTATTTCAGATGAAAATGTGTTTTCATCAATAATATACCATATTTACATACCAAAAAGAACAAACTGCGGACATTTAACTCTTCATTTTTGTTCCTTTTTCCAAGTTTTTGAATGAATGATTTTTTGTAAACTGTAGGCATTGTGTTTCAGGCTTTACAGGACACAATGTTGCAAAGCTTCAAGCTGATACTGAGCCTTCTTTTGAATCAAATCCACCATGCTCTGCCACAGACTGACAGTGAAGTTGGCCAAGGGAATCATCCAACAAGGGATGCTGGTGACAGTGACCTTTCCTGGAGAAGCGGTACCGCATCCATGCAGTTCCAGTAGTTCAGAAAAGTGATGACAAATGTTGAAGACACATTCTGCTTATGAACATTGTTAGCCCAAGATCGACTTGTCATCTATTTCACTTCTTTGTGACAATATAACATTTGAAGAATGAACCAAGTGTTTGTTTGGCTTTATTTTGTAGCATAATTCGAATGTGTAGCAAACACAACCAAAACTATAAGTGGAGAACAAAAAATTAAATTAAAAGTGTTTTAAAAATAAGGGATCACAGTTCTTGAACTTTGAAGAAGAATGTTCTTGAATAAGATCATTCTTGAAAAAAAATATTCTAGAACATTGTTGCTGTTCTTGAATTTTGTTCGATATTCTAGAATATTCTACAAGCCAAAAAATTCTAGAATAATGCCAGTAGAAAAATTCTAGAACATTCTAGAACATTCTAGAATATTCTTGAATAAAAAAAAGTTCTTGAACAACGTTTCGCCGGGGAAAAGCACTTATCAAAAAAATTGCTCCAGGGGCTTGCAACGTAGTACAATATATGACCTTACTGGGAGAATGCAAGTTTCCAGTACAAAGGACTTAACATTTCTTACATACTGCTTGACTAAAATCTTTACAAACATTGACTATATTCTATACAAGAAACACTTAACAAGGGTAAAAGGAGAAACAGAATCCGTTAGTCGCCTCTTAGGACATGCTGGGGAGCATCCGGTAAATTCTTCCCCCTAACCCGAGGGGGGGGAGTCTTAAAATGGGGGTAAATTTACAAAGGCTATGAACAGCAATTGTGAAAAAAGAGGGTCTCAGAATGTATATGTAGTTGATGTTTAAATAGTATAGTTAATATGTAAAGTGAGGAGAGCATAGTTTACTGTGGTTCACGCTATATATAACTTATAAGCTGTCATTATTATTATTACACCCCCGGTATAGGGGTGTGTATAGGATTCGGTCGATGTGTTTGTTTGTGTGTGTGTTTGCGTTCGCATATAGATCTCAAGAATGAACGGACCGATCGTCACCAAACTTGGTGAACAGGTTCTATACATTCCTGAGACGGTCCTTAAAAAAAATTGGGACCAGTCAAACACACGGTTAGGGAGTTATTGGTGGATTAAGATTCTACAAGGACTTATAGAGGGACATATTAATGGTCAAAGGGAAATAACCTTCTCAGTTGGTGGCAGTGAGAATGGTAAGGATGGGGGTGTTTTTCCTACCTCGGAGGAATTTCTTGTTATTATTATTAAAAGGGAGGGACAGTCTTAAATTGGGGGGTCTTAAACTAGGGGTTCCACTGTATCATGTTTTGTTTTCTCTCTCTTCTGTCATTTATTATGCGCAACACATGCTCCTCTGACAGATAGCAAGCCTAAGCTCATCCATTTTATTTTTGTTACTATATTATTTCATTTGATTGTTTTACATTTTAATTGTGCATCTTTGTGGTTAACTTCCTTGGCTTCTGGTTGTTGCATTGCATAACCCTGGAATATCTCTTTCCACCTAAAACTTAAGCATGTGAAGGTATTGACAGTGCCAGCTAACCTAAGGGAAGCAACTCATTATTCACAATACATCACATCACATGTAGGAGACCAGGTTGGCTCCCTTGCATCATGCATTTCAAAATAAATTTTGAGATAGAAATAGAATGAGTGTTTGCATGCTTGCACAAACACTACAGTGTGCATATCTGTGTGTACTTCACAGTGTGCATGTCTGTGTGTATTTCACGGTGTGCATGTCTGTGTGTATTTCACGGTGTGCATATCTGTGTGTACTTCACAGTGTGCATGTCTGTGTGTATTTCACGGTGTGCATGTCTGTGTGTATTTCACAGTGTGCATGTCTGTGTGTATTTCATGGTGTGCATGTCTGTGTGTATTTCACGGTGTGCATATCTGTGTGTACTTCACAGTGTGCATGTCTGTGTGTATTTCACGGTGTGCATATCTGTGTGTATTTCACAGTGTGCATGTCTGCATGTGTGTATTTCACGGTGTGCATGTCTGAGTGTATTTCACGGTGTGCATATCTGTGTGTATTTCACGGTGTGCATGTCTGTGTGTATTTCACGGTGTGCATGTCTGTGTGTATTTCACAGTGTGCATGTCTGTGTGTATTTCACAGTGTGCATGTCTGTGTGTATTTCACGGTGTGCATGTCTGTGTGTATTTCACGGTGTGCATATCTGTGTGTACTTCACAGTGTGCATGTCTGTGTGTATTTCACGGTGTGCATGTCTGTGTGTATTTCACAGTGTGCATGTCTGTGTGTATTTCACAGTGTGCATGTCTGTGTGTATTTCACAGTGTGCATGTCTGTGTGTACTTCACAGTGTGCATGTCTGTGTGTATTTCACGGTGTGCATGTCTGTGTGTATTTCACGGTGTGCATATCTGTGTGTATTTCACGGTGTGCATATCTGTGTGTATTTCACGGTGTGCATGTCTGTGTGTATTTCACGGTGTGCATGTCTGTGTGTATTTCACAGTGTGCATGTCTGTGTGTATTTCACGGTGTGCATATCTGTGTGTATTTCACAGTGTGCATGTCTGTGTGTATTTCACGGTGTGCATGTCTGTGTGTATTTCACAGTGTGCATATCTGTGTGTATTTCACGGTGTGCATATCTGTGTGTATTTCACAGTGTGCAATTGTCTGTGTGTATTTCACGGTGTGCATGTCTGTGTGTATTTCACAGTGTGCATATCTGTGTGTATTTCACGGTGTGCATGTCTGTGTGTATTTCACGGTGTGCATATCTGTGTGTATTTCACGGTGTGCATGTCTGTGTGTATTTCACAGTGTGAATGTCTGTGTGTATTTCACAGTGTGCATGTCTGTGTGTATTTCACGGTGTGCATATCTGTGTGTATTTCACAGTGTGCATGTCTGTGTGTATTTCACGGTGTGCATATCTGTGTGTATTTCACAGTGTGCATATCTGTGTGTATTTCACGGTGTGCATATCTGTGTGTATTTCACAGTGTGCATATCTGTGTGTATTTCACGGTGTGCATATCTGTGTGTATTTCACGGTGTGCATGTCTGTGTGTATTTCACGGTGTGCATGTCTGTGTGTATTTCACGGTGTGCATGTCTGTGTGTATTTCACGGTGTGCATGTATGTGTGTATTTCACAGTGTGCATATCTGTGTGCATTTCACAGTGTGCATGTCTGTGTGTATTTCACGGTGTGCATGTCTGTGTGTATTTCACAGTGTGCATGTCTGTGTGTATTTCACGGTGTGCATGTCTGTGTGTATTTCACGGTGTGCATGTCTGTGTGTATTTCATGGTGTGCATGTCTGTGTGTATTTCACGGTGTGCATGTCTGTGTGTATTTCATGGTGTGCATGTCTGTGTGTATTTCACGGTGTGCATGTCTGTGTGTATTTCACGGTGTGCATGTCTGTGTGTATTTCACGGTGTGCATGTCTGTGTGTATTTCACAGTGTGCATGTCTGTGTCAGTGTGTATTTCACAGTGTGCATGTCTGTGTGTATTTCACAGTGTGCATGTGTGTATGCTCCTTTTCTCTGCCATTTCAGCTCAATTCAATGTAGTAACTGCTAGATTCATGGCAGACTTTTATGCGACTACAAGTTCCACAAAACCTTAGTGTTGCTCTTGGAACTGCTTATATCTTTTGAAGCAGTGGACCAATCGACTTGCCATTGTTTTTCTTTGTTTTTACATTTAGTCAAGTTTTGACTAAATGTTTTAACATAGAGGGGGAATCGAGACGAGGGTCGTGGTGTAATGTGTGTCTGTGTGTGTGTGCGTGTGTGTGTGTAGAGTGATTCAGAGTAAACTACTGGACCGATCTTTATGAAATTTGACATGAGAGTTCCTGGGTATGATATCCCCAGCCATTTTTGTTCATTTTTTCGATAAATGTCTTTGATGACGTTATATCCGGCTTTTTGTAAAAGTTGAGGCGGCACTGTCACACCCTCATTTTTCAATCAAATTGATTGACATTTTGGCCAAGCAATCTTTGACAAAGGCCGGACTTCGGTATTGCATTTCAGCTTGGTGGCTTAAAAATTAATTGATGACTTTGGTCATTAAAAATCAGAAACTTGTAATTAATTTGGTTTTTTTATAAAACGATCCAAATTTACGTTCATCTTATTCTTCATTATTTTCTGATTCCAAAAACATATAAATATGTTATATTCGGATTAAAAACAAGCTCTCAAAATTCAAAATATAAAAATTATGATCAAAATCAAATTTCCGAAATCGATTTAAAAACAATTTCATCTTATTCCTTCTCGGTTCCTGATTCCAAAAACAGATATGATATGTTTGGATTAAAAACACGCTCAGAAAGTTAAAACGAAGAGAGGTACAGAAAAGCGTGCTATGCAGCACAGCGAAACCACTTCCGCGCTAAACAGTCTCGTCAGTTTCACTGCGTTTTGCACGAGCGGCGGACTACGCGTACGGTCATTGTGAAAAAATGCAGTGCTTTCAGTTTCATTCTGTGAGTTCCACAGCTTGATTAAATGTAGTAATTTCGCCTTACGCGACTTGTCCTTTTTCTTTTTGAAACATTCTTTCAGATGTAACCGAGTGCCGAAACACTACGATCACCTCGGGAAGCGAAGTGCAATCAAACAGGATTGAAAATGTTAGGGCTAATTTCTTAGCCCTATAAAAACTGTTTTGCAAACCCGAAGGTTTCCACGAACATACAGGCAATCGGAAACCACCAGACCTCATCACAAACAGAATTCTACAATACACCGGTGTTGACTTTTAAAGGCCAACAACTCGGGTGCAGAGTCTGCTGTGAAAGGAGCGGTAGCCTCCCCTGTCACACATTTAACAAATTAACCATGAGATGTGAGGGCTAATTTCCCTTTTTATGTAACATTTTAATGGACAATCAAGTGTTGTTATTGTTATTGTTATTATTTTATTGCGACATTTAGGATGTAAGGTTTTTAAAATAAAGATAAAATCAGGGTGAAACGCAGAAAATGATTGAATTGAATTGAACTGAACTGAACTTTATTTGATAAGGATTAAGATTTAATGCTAGGCCTTTTCTTACAACTTGTCCTCGGGATGCACAAACACATTGTAACCACATTGAATATTAAGATGCATATAGTTCACTTCTCTAACTCTACAGTTTATCTAACTTACTCACACACACAAATACACAAACTTTGATTTTACGAATACTCACCAGCCATTTGATCATGTGCAGTTGCCCTGTCTGCGCAGAGGCGTGTAGAGGGGACATTCCATCAAAGGTGTGGATTTTTGGCGTGCCATTGTTGGAGGCCAGGTATTCTGCTGTCAACAGGTGTCCGCTCTGACACGCCAGGTAAACAGGTGTACAGCCATTGTTCATCTGCATGTTCACTGATCTGGAACAATTAACATATGAATAGCCTCAGCGTCTGCCATTGTTCATCTGCATGTTCACCGATCTGGAACAATTAACATATGAATATCCTCAGCCGTTGTTCATCTGCATGTTCACAGCTAACCTGGAACAATTAACATATGAATGTCCTAAGTTAAAAAGGATTTTAACGGAAAAATACCAACAGAACCCCCCTTTAATATAACCTTCAAAGATCTAAGAAAATAATTTCTTAAAAGGTAGGGAGTATTTAAATGGAGGTAAAATTACAGAGACTATTAACAGAACACCTGAGAAAGGAGGGTCTTACAATGGAAGAAGTTTTACATAGGGGGGGGGGGGGGGGGGGTGGGTGGGCTGAAAAGGGGGCCCGGGTTCAATTGTAGCCTCAAATTGCCGAAAGAGCTAAACAGCTCTAGTTGGGGATTGCAACATTAAATGGCTACAAACAGCATGTAGAAACACCTTAACTGAGAAAGAAGTGAATGTTCGGGAAAATTCAACCATTAAATACCATGACTAAGCCACATAACAGACCACACAGTGTACACGCACCCAATCATGGCAATCTATACATTATTGATGTCACATACTGTCAGTATTGATCTGTATATATACACCCTCTGGCGAGGAATGATGAAAATGCAGACTGACCTGTAATAATATGGCAATGGTAGACTAATAAGTGCATGAGTGCAGTGTGCTTTTTAAATCTGTTTCTTGTTTATGCAGCTTGCTATTAACTGGCAAACAGAAGGCAAATGGCCGATAGTTTCTCTCGCTGTTTAAGAGTGGCTCTCACAGAGTGTGTGTGTGCGTGTGTGTCTGTGTGTGTGTGTGTGTGTGAGTGTGTGTGTGTGTGTGTGTGTGTGTGTGTGTGAGTGTGTGTGTGTGTGTGTGTGTGAGTGTGTGTGAGTGTGTGTGTGTGTGTGTGTGTGTGTGTGTGTGTGTGTGTGTGTGTGTGAGTCTCTCTGTGTGTGTGTGTGTGTGTGTGTGTGTGTGTGTGTGTGTGTGTGTGAGTGTGTGTGTGTGTGTGTGTGAGTGTGTGTGAGTGTGTGTGTGTGTGTGTGTGTGTGTGTGTGTGAGTGTGTGTGTGTGTGAGTGTGTGTGAGTGTGTGTGTGTGTGAGTGTGTGTGAATTTGTGTGTGAGTGTGTGTGAATGTGTGTGTGAGTGTGTGTGAGTGTGTGTGTGTGTGTGTGTGTGTGTGTGTGTGTGTGAGTGTGTGTGTGTATGAGTGTGCCTGTGTGTGTGTGTGTGTGTGTGTGTGTGTGAGTGTGTGTGTGTGTGAGTGTGTGTGTGAGTGTGTGTGTGTGTGTGTGTGTGTGAGTGTGTGTATGTGTGTGTGTGTGTATGTGCGCGCACGTTTTTGTGTGTTAGTGTGTGTGTACATGTGTGTGTGTGTGTGTTAGTGTGTGTGTACATGTGAGAGTTTGCATCTCTGCGCCCAGGTGCATCCCTCAACTCCATTTTTGTCCACGTCTTCTGCAGAAATATAATGAAAAACACCTTAAGGTGTACCCATGGGCACAATGTGTACAATAATACCTGTGTGTACAAAGGTATTCATGTACTATCACCACCATGTGCACTGACCTGGAACTTGAAGAAAGGTAAACATTCTTCACTTACACTTACAGTGACACATCATTCACAGCATGGGGCCAGGCAGATAGATTGCACTATGATCTACACCTGTCCCGATACCTGATAGTGGATTAGCAACACAGGCACTAGACACACAGGTGTGTCACTGGGGTGCTGTTAATCTATCCTTAAATTTGAAGCAAAGGTACACTAGTTACCACTATAAATAACAGGTGTAATTATTTGCTATTCAGGTCTGACTAAACTGACATGTATAACATCCACTGCAACCTTTATTATTTTTTGTGTATCCACACCTAAGGGACGGTGAACAGTGAAAAAAGTCATTTGTCAAGTCAGGTCAAGTCAAGTCAGAACATGTACTGAAGATATATATATCCATGAGCTAGTCACCACCAAATACCTTTCAGATCATGCAGAAGAAGTAGGGGGGAATTTTTTTAATTTTTTTTAATAACTAATCTTCTTGCAGTTGAACACGAATGAATTGAGAATCCTGACCCACTGAAGATATTATTAAGGTTATGCTATCTTAATTAACCATTGTTTATTGAACAATCGAACAGTGGGCAGAAATAAATAAATATAGTAAGTCATCTTTCATTACTAAAACAGTAAACATGGTTTTGTGGAACCCCCCTTTTAAGACCCCCCAATTTAAGACCCTGGTGTTTGCTCAGGTTTTATGGTGGGTTTTTTAGTTTTTTTTTATGACGTCATCAAAAACTTTAGTTTAATCAAGCACAACAGATACACGTGTGGGGATGTTTTCTGGAACACTTCACACACAAAGTTTCATAATCATCTTTCAAGTAGTTTAAATGAGAAACTTTGAACACACATACACACAAACATCAATATTTCGCGAACGCCTAGCCAACCAGAGAATCTGCCTCTACAGCGCAGTGTGCGGTGAAATAGGGGACTATACTCGCCCCGGTCACACGGCCTGTGCACCGCGGCCCATATGTCGTCCTTCAGTCCTTGCTGGCTGGCTTCAAGGTCCTCAACCCGCTGGGTCATGTTCGTCTTGGAATCCTCCAGGCGGGCGATGTAGCTCGTCTTGTTGGTGTTCCTCGTTTTATGTTCATAACCTCTATAAAATTACCCCCATTTTTAAGACCTGATTTTCTCAGATTTGTGGAGGTCTTAAGCTAAAAGGGGGGTTCCACTGTGTAAGACTTGCTGGAAAGAATAACCTTGGGACCATGAGTAAATAGACTTTCGTCACAGGTGCAGTAACCTCTTTATGACATGAAGATATATTTAGACAGCAGGACATAGATATATATATATATTCTTTCTCTACAAAACAGTTACTCAAATTACAGTGCCCTTACATAAACTAAACCTACAGCTACAGTGGAACCCCCCTTTTAAGACCTCCACAAATCTGAGAAGATCAGGTCTTGAAGTTAAAAGGGAGGGAGTTTTAAATTAAATGGGAGTCATTTTACAGAGTTTATGAACAGAAAGTCTGAGAAAACAAGGTCTTAAAAAGGAGGGGTAGTCTTAAATTGGGGGGTCTTCTTCTTCTTCTTCGTCGTTCACTAGATGGAGATGCCAATCGCCCGCAAGAAAGCAGCTGTCCCCTGTAGGTCCTCCAGGCCGCCGAAGAGCTTGACCCTCAGTGGTACTAATTGGGGGGTCTTAAAAGGGGGGTTCCACTGTACAATTAAGGCCTCTTTGTCACAGTTTTAAACAATGTTCACAGTATGGGTCAAACAGGGGCAATACCCTTGGTCACATTATACAAGTGATGAACTCACCTGAAAAGATCATTTTGCTATTATAAACTGACCAGCAGAGTCTGACTAAACATGAACTTGCTATTAATTTGTTTTGTTTCACAATATATGCAGACTTAAAAGGTAGATACTGCGGATTAGTGGGATAAATTAGGGACATAAAATGTATTCTTAGCTTGAGATTAAATGGAGAAAGGGATCTAAAAAACAAACAAACATTAAACCAAACAATAACTTTAACAAATTGGCACACAAGCTAAACCCACGTGACCTTGATAAAAAAATGCAACCCTCAAAACGGCTAATAACTTGTACAGATGGTTGACCGAATATCACTTCATATTTTGGGGACATAAACTTCAGCCAATGCATGACCCTTTTACAAAGTGACAGTTTTATATTTTAAAGGGTCTGACTTTTGTGCAGTTTAAAAATAAGTTGCCAAATTTGGCGATCGACTCAACAGTATGAGGTTCGAAATTGAGCGGTAGCATTAAACTAACCCAATTTAAGCCCTCCAGATTGTTACCTTTGGAGTACTTCGAATAACATAGTATACCTTAATCAACATTTGACAATCAGTGACTTAAGTTAAATACAGCAATTAAAGGCAGGATCAGGGCATCTCCCATGGATAAATGCATTTTTGTCATTGATGAATTTTGCGCCACATTGCGCAAATGTAACTTTATAACAAAGGGTTTAATTTTTCCAGTCATTCGAGTTTAGCAAATATTGTCATAGTTGTTGTGCATGAACTTCAGTTCGTCCACGACCATTCTACAAAGTTTCGAGTCTGTGGGTAAAATGGTCCGACATTTAACGTTCTCCAAAAAGTGTTCCATATGACACCTCCGAACTTGTCATTGGCACGAAAGCTTTCCTGTCTAGGGATAATAGCCCTGAACCTAGCTGTAACTTCTTTCTTCAGGTCACCAATGATCTAAAGGGTGAAAGGGGTGTTTGTGTATACTCAGACATTTAGATAATCCAAAAGGTAAAATTCTGGAGGGTTTAAATTAGGTAAGAATTGTTACTGCTCAATGTCAAATCTCGATCGTTCTGTTAAGTCGATCGCCGAATTTGGCAACTTGACACTGTGACACAGTTATTCCCGAATATGGTCTATTTCGCCAATTATTTTGTGAGTGTGACTAGTCTTTTTTTCTTTTTTTACATTTTTGCTTCTGCATAAAGAGTGTAATTTTTGTCTAATGTGTGCGACGTTAACACTTCCTACCCCACCTATGTTAATTGACCAAGTTTGTTTTAGCGGAGCTGTACTGCAGCAGGTCTTTCAGAATTGTAGTACAATGGTACCTGCGATGAAAGGACACCCTTGGGACCAGCCAAAAGTGTCCCTACATTGCAGGTGTCCTTTCATGACAGGTATACTTTGGTAGAGATAATATAAAAAGGGACAAGAGAAGGTGTCCTTTTAAGGGAGGTGTCCTCTCATGGGAGGGTCCACACATCGCAGGTACTGCTGTAACTGTTTAGTAGGTAACTGTGTATCAACACGCTGGAATGCAGGCGTTAGATGGACGTTACGTACAGAAAGCGACTGAAGCTAACAGTCTGAGCGGATATCCGTACCTGGTCAGATAGAGCCAATTATGAGTGGGTACGGATAATATATTATATCCGTGCCTGGGAGACAATGAGTTAATTAATTGTCACTAGAAACATTAAGTTGATTAGGCCAACAACAAAAAATAGTCTGTTTACGGTAACATAGGCAAAAAAAATAGGGTTGGTAGGTCGGGTTTTTTTAATTTTTATTTTATTTATTTTTTTCTCTCCAAAAAACCATATTTTTAAGTTATTTTGCCAAAAAACAAAGACCTTTTTACATTTAGTCAAGTTTTGACTAAATGTTTTAACGTAGAGGGGGGAATCGAGTCGAGGGTCATGGTGTATACATGTGTGTGTGTGTGTGTGTGTGTGTGTGTGTGTGTGTACGTTTGTGTGTGTGTATGTGTCTGTGCGTGTGTGTGTGTAGAGCAATTCAGACTAAACTACTGGACTGATCTTTATGAAATTTTACATGAGAGTTCCTGGGTATGATATCCCCAGACGTTTATTTCATTTTTTCGATAAGTGTCTTTTATGACGTCATATCCGGCTTTTTGTAAAAGTTGAGGCGGCACTGTCACACCTTCATTTTTCAATCAAATTGATTGAAATTTTGGCCAAGCAATCTTTGACGAAGGCCGGACTTCGGTATTGCATTTCAGCATGGAGGCTTAAAAATTAATTAATGACTTTGGTCATTAAAAATCTGAAAATTGGATTAAAAACAAGCTCTGAAAATTAAAAATATAAAAATTATGATTAAAATTAAATTTCCGAAGTCGTTTTAAAAACAATTTCATCTTATTCCTTGTCGGTTCCTGATTCCAAAAACATATAGATCTATATGATATGTTTGGATTAAAAACACGCTCAGAAAGTTAAAACGAAGAGAGGTACAGTAAAGCGTGCTATGTAGCACAGCGCAACCACTACCGCGCTAAACAGGCTCGTCACTTTCACTGCCTTTTGCACTACCGGCGGACTACGGTCATTGTGAAAAAATGTAGTGCGTTCAATTTAATTCTGTGAGTTCCACAGCTTGACTAAATGTAGTAATTTCGCCTTACGCGACTTTTTTTTATTTCCCCCCTAAATGCCCAAAAAAAGTATAGGGTCGCGCGAAAAAATAGGGTCGGTCGGGATACTGTAAACAGACTATTTTTTGTGTGTGGCCTTAACTGTTGTCTAGTCTGAAAATAACTTGCATACACTGATACAGGGTGTGCTGCTGTGCACCTTACATGTCAACCTGTGTAGTTTCTTAGCTACACAGTTCTGTTACAATTGGTGTGTGTGTTTGTGTGTTGAGGGGGGGGGGGGGGGGGGGTTGTAGTTGATCCTGCTTCCTGTCCTATACAGGCCTCTTTTTTTAGAGTGCCTGTTATGGAATAGATTAGGGTTTATATGATAGCAAAAAGGGGGAGGGGATCAACATTGTGATGTTTAAGTATGGGGAAGGGAAATGAGAGGGCAGGGAGTGGGGGATAATTGAATCTGAAATTCTCACTGAATTGTTGAACGCATGCAATACATGTATACAAATCTCTTGTTCATTGTCATGATTATGTAGATTTATTACACTTTAACTGGTACGTGCCTGTGCATTCATGTGTATAAAGTATCATTTATTTCAACCCTTCAAAACCGAAACTAAAATAACAATACATGGCCAAATCAAGTTTATCAACACTCCCCCTCCCCGATTATTTCTCTCACCTGGGAGCCTCAGACACTAGAAGTTTCACGCACTCCACATGTCCCCCCTCAGCAGCGAAGTGGAGGGGTAAGGCCCCGCTGGCAGACTTCTTCAGCACATCACAGTTGGTATTGTCTAGAAGCCACTCCAAAGTTTGGGTGTGGCCGTAACGCGCTGACAGGTGCGTCACCGTGGCTCCAGTACCGTCCTGATCATCCACCTTGACATCGTTGTTTTCCAGAAGCCACTTCAACGCTTCCAACTGCCCTGTGGCCGCACCATCGTGCAAAGCCGTGGCCCCGACGTTGCTCCTTTTCGACGGGTGGAAGCTTCGGGCGTTGATCAAGTGCTGTACAACGGGTACTTGGCCACCCCTCGCAGCGTAATGAAGGCAGGTTGCCCCATGTTCGTCTTGCAACGATTCAGTCAGGTTTTCTGACTTCAGGCTCGACAGATCGCCGTTTCTAGCGGCCAGCAACAGTCTCGATGCTTCTTCCGCCACCATGCTGCCGCTGTGGAGTGTTTACCATCGGAAAAAGGTGCGGTGGGAAGGTTGAAAAACGATCGAGCACCGAGCGACAGAGCAACAGGTAGGAAGGACGAAGGTGTGTTGTTTATAGTCGTGACAGAGAAATTTAGGAACTCAAACCGCATGAGAATTCACCGTTTAGAGAAAAGTTATACGAGTAAAGAAAATCTTCATGAAAGCTTGTAAATATTGACAACATAACCAATCATCAGGACACAATTATTTTCTTCAGAGTAAAACTAACGCTGCTTAGTTTTCTACACCAGGTTGTCTGAAATAGAACTACGAGCTAACGAATTCCTAAACAGCATGTGCGAGTGAAAGTTGCAGCGGTTACCTCCCTTCCGTTCTCACTTCACGAGGCTTGCTTGCTAAACAGCTGTGCAAAGATTTTTCTTCTTGCATACATGTCTGTGTGGATGCAAGCTGTGACCACATGTGGCTCCACTAGATACTTTTCACTTTTATCTCAGCAGCTGAGTAATTTGTGGTATGTGTCAATGTGTGACATGTCATGCACCTTTTATGTGTGCCGATTTTGTGTTGTCGCTGAAAAGTGAAAGTGAAAGGAATGAAGAGGTATACATATTATGTAGTTGGAAGGTGTGAAGCAGGAAAGTGCAGCCCGTATATTTATTCTGATACTGGAGGGATATATACGTCCAGCTATGTGATGCTGCCCCTAAACATTAACATAAGCATGCCTCATTAGAGATACTCTCTTACTATAGCAGTTACTGAGTTAGTCTTGTTATGCTCAACATCCTATCACTTATAACTGGAATACACTGCAGTTCTCTAAGGTTTGCATGATTGATCTCATCGTATCCAAATCAGGCACAGCAAGAATGCATGGCTATGAGTTATTGTTTTGCATGATTGATCTCATCGTATCTAAGTCAGGCACAGTAAGAATTATGGCTATGAGTTATTGTTTTGCATGATTGATCTCATCGTATCCCAGTCAAGCACAGTAAAAATGTCTATGAGTTATTAATTGCTTTGCATGATTGATCTCAACGTATCCAAGTCAGGCACAGTAAGAATTATGGTATATGAGTTGAGTATGAGTTATTGTTTTGCATGATTGATCTCATCGTATCCCAGTCAGGCACAGTGAGAATGGCTATATGAGTTATTGTTTTGCATGATTGATCTCATCGTATCCCAGTCAAGCACAGTGAGAATGGCCTTGAGTTATTGTTTTGCATGATTGATCTCATCGTATCCCAGTCAAGCACAGTAAAAATGTCTATGAGTTATTAATTGCTTTGCATGATTGATCTCAACGTATCCAAGTCAGGCACAGTAAGAATTATGGCTATGAGTATGAGTTATTGTTTTGCATGATTGATCTCATCGTATCCCAGTCAGGCACAGTAAGAATGGCCTTGAGTTATTGTTTTGCATGATTGATCTCATCGTATCCCAGTCAGGCACAGTAAGAATGGCCTTGAGTTATTGTTTTGCATGATTGATCTCATCGTATCCCAGTCAGGCACAGTGAGAATGGCTATATGAGTTATTGTTTTGCATGATTGATCTCATCGTATCGACCAGTCAGGCACAGTAAGAATGGCCTTGAGTTATTGTTTTGCATGATTGATCTCATCGTATCGACCAGTCAGGCACAGTAAGAATGGCTATGAGTTATTGTTTTGCAACAAGTCCTTGCATGGTTCTGTTTTTTTATGCTAGTGTATTATGATTATATATTTCTATTATATTTATAGTGCTCAGCATTATTATGTCACCCAATAAATTGCCAAGAGCTTCATACATATTCTCTTTGAGTTCTACAGAGAGAGAAATCCAAAAACGAATAGACTGCCACTGCCAGCGTTCCAAAATTCAGATTAAAAAAACCCAAGAAATTAGGTATGTTGTTGGAACGTTTAATTATTTACAAAACAAAACGCTTTGTTCACAGATATATCGACCCAGCGGTCATTTAAGTGCACAGACAAACATAAATCTTATCTGACAAAATGTTCAGCCGCTTGCCTCGCTTGTGTCTTCCCTGCAAGCAGCTGAACATTTGTCAGAGAAAAAGTTTGTCTAATTTTGGTTTGTCTGTGCACTTAAAAGACCGCAGGGTAGATATCTGTGAACGTAACGTTTTGTTTTGTTAATAATTACAAGTTTCAAGAGAGAATGACAAGAGAGAATGACAAGAGAGAGAGAGAGCATCTAGACTTGCAAATAAAAATATATTGCCATTAAAACACTGCAATTCTCTCTTTACAGAACGGCATTGTGACAAAGGGCTTTCCATGCAGCTTCAGACCCAGACAGTAGAGAGCGTGTAAGCTATCAAGACTTAACCTGTCACCATGCTACCACTGCACCTCCAGACAGGCATTGAGCGTCGGCTTAATCGTCACGCAAGCACCGTTCTCATTGGTGGCGTCTTCTTGACGCTGTGTGGCGTTCTCTTCCTGACAATGTGCAGTATGCCTTGTGAGGATAAATCTTACGGCATTCACCACGACGATCATGCCATCTCTCGCAGCAAAGCATTCTGGGAGAAACACCATCTGGCTCCATCGCGAGACCTTAAAACATCTCTGGTTGTCATGGTAATAAGTGGTGTTGATAACCGGCATCAGAGGAATACGATCCGTGACACATGGCTGTCTGATGCACGGAAGGCTTCAGTGATGGTGAAGTTTGTGATTGGGACAAATCTCCTGGCAGAAGAGGCGAAGAAGAGTTTGGACCGGGAGCAATTTCTTCACAATGATTTACTCTTGCTGAATGACCTGACAGAATCCTACACAAATCTTACCACAAAGCTGTTGTACACTCTACAATGGGTGGATGTGACAGTGGATTATAAATATTTCCTCAAAGTGGATGACGATAGTTACGTTCGAGCTGACATAATCGTCAAGGAGCTTCAACACAAACCAGCAGAGAGACTTTACTGGGGATTTTTTAACGGTCGCGCAAGAGTGAAGAAGTCGGGTCAGTGGGCAGAAAAAGACTGGTTTCTGTGTGACAGATATCTTCCGTACGCTTTGGGTGGAGGTTATATTTTGTCCAGTGATTTAGTTCATTACGTTGCTAGCAACAGCAAATATCTTCAGCACTATCTCAGTGAAGATGTTTCGTTAGGAGCTTGGTTGGCGCCTGTGAAAGTTGATCGAATTCATGATGAACGTTTTGACACAGAATTTGTGTCCAGAGGTTGTCGTAATGACTATTTGATTACGCATAAACAGAGTGCTATGTCAATGCAGCACTTACATCAGAATCTTCACAAGTCTGGTAAACTTTGTTCAAAAGAAGAGATGAAGAGAGAGTCGTATAAATATGATTGGAGTGTTTTGCCATCCAAATGTTGCTTGCGAAATGATAAAATATTGCCATGAGTTGAGAATGTGTGGTGAGTGTTGTCTGTGTGTGTGTGTGTGTGTGTGTGTGTGTGTGTACATTTGCAATATCTTTGACAAAGACTGCTGGGTACATGTATAAACATGCACAACAGATTTTATTAAATCACTCGGCACAATGATCTCAAACATATTTCTCAAAATTGATGTATGCATGCATGTGAAATAATCGGGGAGAACTTTAAAGTGACATTAAAGTGATTATGGTGTGTGTGTGTGCATGGGTATGTGAATGGATCAGCTTCTTTTTCTTTTTGAAAACCAATGCTTTTAATGTCATAGTTATACTGTGTATGACTCTGTCTGAAGACTTATTTTCTCTGTTGATGTTTTTCAACAGTGTTTGAGTTTTGGGTCTTATATAACTCATTAAATGTTTATTCAGTCCATTTGTAATCAGGGTATGAGGGAGACTGCTACATGCATTTGTTGCAATGATTTGAAATGATGTGTGCTTGCGCGTGTTTTTTTTTCATGAGTATCTGCTCCCCAGCATGTCGTAAGAGGCGACTAATGGATTCTGTTTCTCCTTTTACCCTTGTTAAATGTTTCTTGTATAGAATATAGTCAATGTTTGTAAAGATTTTAGTCAAGCAGTATGTAAGAAATGTTAAGTCCTTTGTACTAGAAACTTGCATTCTCCCAGTAAGGTCATATATTGTACTACGTTGCAAGCCCCTGGAGCAAATTGTTGATTATAGTGCTTTTGTGAACAAGAAACAATTAACAAGTGGCTTTATAATCCCATCCCCCCCTTTCCCCGTCGCGATATAACCTTGAACAGTTGAAAACGACGTTAAACACCAAATAAAGAAAGAATATGGTCTGATATTTAGACTCGAACAAGTATAATGCGACTCGTCTTCGACTCGTCGGCATTATACTTGTCTCGTCTAAATATCGGGCCCTATTGCTACGCTGAAAACTCAATAGCTGTTAATATTAGTGATTGATTGATACTTTAGTGAGGCTCTGGGTTGTCCACTACCCAGAAGGTTTGAACTATAAGGCCAAATAAAAATATATGTTGGTTTAGGGTAACCCGACCAACCCTATTTTTTCCCACCGACCCTAAAACTTTTTTTTTCATTTCTAAAAATACGAAACTTTTGGCACATTTTGCAAACCATACCCAGACTAAGGGAAGTAACCTCCTTTAAAAATCGAATAAATTTAAGAGAGAAAAAAAGGAGAAAAAAGCCGACCTACCGACCCTATTTTTTGGGGTCACGTTACCCTAAACCAACATATATTTTTATTTGGCCTAATCTTTATTGCTTAAATGATGAGAGGTTGAGAAAATCAGATTTGCAAGTTGCCACAAAGCAGTGTTTTTTGTTGTTTTTGCTTTTAATATTGTTTGAACCAAAAATGAGATTACAAATAGATTATGCAACATAATTTTCATTTATATCCACTGCATGAAAAAGTTTGATCAGGGTGTGACTGTGAGACAAAGCAACATACACTTTTGTAATTATAGCAATTATACATCATGCATGTGTATGGTTGTGTTCACATATATACTGTTTTGATTCGAATTCATAATTGTAATAAAAAAATTTCTTAGTTTAATATTTGTGATTTTCAATGTGTACAGTGTGTGTGTGTGTGTGTGTGTGTGTGTGTGTGTGTGTGTGTGTGTGTGTGTGTGTGTGTGTGTGTGTGAAAGAGAATTAGTTTGCATAATAAAAGACAAACACACAAAATGAAGAAAGCACATACACACACATAAACACACACACACACACACACATACACACATAAATATACACAACCACGCATTCACAATACACATACTTGGACAGATGCACACAGCAGTGCTTACTTCTTTTCATTTTCTTTACTGAAGAATTACCATTATCACGTCTTCAAAGCGCTCCTTGCAGCAATCAACTACAGCTGTAGCACGTTAAAGACCTCAGTCATTCTGCCATATATAAGTGCAGATGGCTGATTACACCTATACACGCACACACCTGGGTAGCGTCACTGTTGCTGCTAGCTTTCCACTGGGAGGAAGCGACCCCAATTTCCCAGCAATGGGATAATGAAGTAATAATAATAATAATAATAAAGTGTATTTATGACAAATACAATAACACAACATACAGTCGGTCTCTTTGGTAAAACTGGGAAAAGCAGCTTCGACATTTAAACACTGCAACATACAGTCGGTCTCTTTGGTAAAACTGGGAAAAGCAGCTTCGACATTTAAACACTGCTACTAAAAAATCCTCAAACAATGCATACTGCTTTACAATATGCATTTATGTATAAATATAGTTAAAAAACATCGAGTTAATAGGAATTAGAAAAGGTTCTTAATGAAAATGAAAAAAAAAAAGCTAAACCTCCACAGCGTCTTACAGAGTCCCATCATGATACATGTACATTAATTCAAGCGGAGGTGTAGGGGCAGGTGGCATGGCCTGTCTGCTCTGGGTGTTCACCAGCGATCAGCAGTGAACGAAGACCTGGAGAGAAAAACACCATCATAATCATGTGCATATACAGTGGAACCAACATTTTAAGATTCCCCAAAAATCCTAGAAAATCAGTCTTAAAAAGGAGGTAGTCTTAAATGGTGGTCAATTTACTGAGGTTAGAAACAGAAAATCTGAGGAAGCATGTCGGTGGACGTTTCCTTGCGAACGGCTGAGCGGTTTGAGTGCAAACAAAAATCATAACTGGAACCTGTGGCAGTTGTAGATTAGCTCCCTTTCAAGTGACCGTTATCGGTAAATGGCCTATCCTTGATTGATATGAAAGGAGAGGAGAACTTTAGCTGAATAAAAGATGGAAGCAGACCACATGCTGGTGTCTGAGTGAAGTCTGTCTTTAACAGAACCCCTCTACACACACTCAAAACTTGATTTGGAGGGTTTTATGAACAGAAAAGATTTTATAAACAGAAAATCCTTAAAAATCCAGGTGTTAAAAAGGAGGGAGTCTTAAATTGGGGGTCTAAAAGGGGGTTCCACTGTCTACATACCTGTCACAGCAGTCTGGAAGCCGGGGGTGTTCCACTGTCTACATACCTGCCACAGCAGTCTGGAAGCCGGAATTGTAGTCACAAGCCACCTCGTTCATGACGTAGTTACTACGTTCATCCTTGTACATGTCCCCCTTGTCTGGACCCCCCACCAGGGCTCCGTAGAGAATGTGCACGTTGGGCTCGTTGCTGCTCATGATCTGTGGGCCGCAAGGAGCTGGGGGGTTGGGACACGACCTGAAACAAAGAAGATGAAGTTCCGTGTAACACCCCTTTTAAGACCACCTAAAATCGGATAAGTTCACAGGGAGCTGGTGTACCATGTAACACCCTTGTTTTAAAACCACCAAAAACTGAGAACATCGGGTCTAAAAAAGGAGGGGGTCATACAATGGAGATAAACTTACCAAGGCTGTTATAACATCAGTCTGAGAAAGGAAGGGGTCATACAATGGAGATAAACTTACCGAGGCTGTTAGAACATCATTCTGAGAAAGGAAGGGGTCATACAATGGAGATAAACTTACCGAGGCTGTTAGAACATCATTCTGAGAAAGGAAGGGGTCATACAATGGAGATAAACTTACCGAGGCTGTTAGAACATCAGTCTGAGAAAGGAGGGGTTAGAACATCAGTCTGAGAAAGGAGGGGGTCATACAACGGAGATAAACTTACCGAGGCTGTTAGAACATCAGTCTGAGAAAGGAGGGGTTAGAACATCAGTCTGAGAAAGGAGGGGGTCATACAATGGAGATAAACTTACCGAGGCTGTTAGAACATCAGTCTGAGAAAGGAGGGGGTCATACAATGGAGATAAACTTACCGAGGCTGTTAGAACATCAGTCTGAGAAAGGAGGGGGTCATACAATGGAGATAATCTTACCGAGGCTGTTAGAACATCAGTCTGAGAAAGGAGGGGGTCATACAACGGAGATAAACTTACCGAGGCTGTTAGAACATGTCTGAGAAAGGAGGGGGTCATACAATGGAGATAAACTTACCGAGGCTGTTAGAACATCAGTCTGAGAAAGGAGGGGGTCATACAATGGAGATAAACTTACCGAGGCTATTAGAACATCAGTCTGAGAAAGGAGGGTCTTATATAAAAGGTGAGATATGTCTTAAATTGGGGGAACTCTAAAAGCGGGGGGGGGGGGGGGGGGGGGGCTAGGGGTCCTCTGTATGTTTATTCTTTAAGGCACCCAGGCTTTTTCCAAAGAAAGGTCAGTGACCGTACATTCATGTTGTGTTGAAATATCAAACAAGTGGACCTAAAAGGGGGTACTGGTACCGTACACAGCCTACGATCAGTGCGGGTATGTTCAGGCCGTCTTAAATCATTGCTAGGTTCATCTCACCTTTCCCCTCAATCACTTCAATATCCTTTACTGCCCAATGCTAAACAATGTTGGCTTCCATTCTAGCTGCTTAACGTATTGTATTAAGGCAGAATAAGTCTAATTCGAGCCAACGTGGGTTCATATCCCGGAGATGTTTTCCCTAGTATGAATGAATAAATAAATAACATTATCAGTCTGAATGTCTCGAAAGGCTGAATCATATCAGATCTCGGCTTACGCCTCGATCTGATATGATTTCAGCTTTCTCGACATTCAGACTGATAAATGTTGATATCACAGTCAAATCTAACGATAACTAATAATAGTGTCTTACGCCCCGCGGTGATGAGCCATATGAGGGAAGCTGTCACCGAATCCCACGACGTAGCTGAAGCCTGTGTCCCCGAGAGCGTAGTGGATCTGACACATGGCCCAGTGACGGTACTCCTCGGTGTGGATGCCTTCCTTGGCCGCCAGGAGAGCCATCATCGCCATGTTGGCTGCAAAAGTCATTTAAAAACGTCAACAAATGAATACAAATTAATTTTGTCAACAAATGAAGACAAAATCAAACCCCTTTCGAGATGTTGGGATAGGTGTCAAGCTTGTATTGGATAATTGATAGTAGTGGTAGTAGTAGTAGTAGCAGTAGTGGTGGAAGTAGTAGTAGTTGTAGTAGTGGTAGAAGTAGTAGTAGTAGTAGTAGTAGTAGTAGTAGTAGTAGTAGTAGTAGTAGAGCCAGAACTAGTAGTAGTAGTAAGGTTGTAGCAGTAGTAGTAGTAATAGAAGTCGTATTAAGAAGTACATACGTGTTTGTTTCGTTAGTTTAGAATTGAATGATATTTTGTGTAAATTTGGCATGATATTTCTCATTGTAATGATTGACGGGCGCAGTGGCGTGGTGGTAAGACGTCGGCCTCCTAATCGGGGGGTTATGGGGGTTGCGCAACCCCACCGCCCCCCCATCCCTAGCCTAAACATGTACCTCACTTATTTAAAACATTTTTTATTATTGTTTATTTTATGCCGTTTCATGCAAGGAGCGACCATTTTCCTATCTCAGAATATGACCTACCCATCAGCTTCAGGGGGCTTCGCCCCCTGACCCCCACAAGGGGTTCTGCCCCTTTACCCCGTCAGGGGGAACAACCCCCTGGACCACCACTGGCAACCCCCACCCCCTCTCCTCTTAGCATAGTCCGGCCCTGTTAAGTGTATGTATCTGCATTCGTGTTTATTATTGGATAATGTTGTTGCTGTGTGGTTTCTTAGTCCCCGCTGGGGCCAAAACCGTATTAAAACTTGTGTGAAAACTACCAACAACACAATAACAGCCCCTCACAAGAATAACGCAGCGGCGCCCACTGCAGTCTCCAGGCAAGCCCCTTGGGCGTGTAAGTGATGGAGCCACCGGGGAACCAGTCGGTGAACGTTCCAATCACGGCCTGCTTGTACACATCCTCGCCTGTAGCCTCGAACAGCAGCAGCTGAAACACCAGGAATGATATGACACGCTTGTCATACAGTGGAACCTCCCTTTTAAGACTCCCTCCTTTTGAGACCTTGTTTTCTCTGACTTTCTGTTCATAACTCCTGTAAAATGACCCCCATTTTAAAACTCCCTCTTTTTAACGACCCGATTTTCTCAGTTTTGTTGAGATCTTAAAAGGGGCGTTCCACTGTATTGTATATATTGCATTCAACTCGAATTGTGTCTTCCCTGCAAGCGGTTGCACATTTTGTCAGATGAGTTTTTTCCCAACAAAAAGAGGACACAGCAGTAACCAGGTTAGGTCTTTTTTTTATCAATATTTTGGCAGCGACAAACTGCCTTCTTTCAGATGGTATGATAAAAGCTAGACAATGACTTTCTTCATGACTGGTTAGAATTTGTCTGTATAATTAGTGTTTGTCTGTATAATTAGTGTTTGTCTGTATAATTAGTGTTTGTCTGTATAATTAGTGTTTGTCTGTATAATTAGTGTGTCTGTATAATTAGTGTTTGTCTGTATAATAAGTGTTTGTCTGTCTTTGCAATTAAAAGACCGCTGGGTCGAAAAATCTGTGAACGTGACGTATTGTGTTGTGAACGTGACGTATTGTGTTGTGAACGTGACGTATTGTGTTGTGAACGTGACGTATTGTGTTATGAACGTGACGTATTGTGTTGTGAACGTGACGTATTGTGTTGTGAACGTGACGTATTGTGTTGTTCGTAGTTAAACGTGTCAACAACATACCTTTCTTGTTGTTTGATTCTATGTTGCATTCAGATTTAACGAATCGATCGATTGACAAGGAACACAGCCCAAACCTAAGGACAAATACACCTCCGATGAAAGGATACCTCCCAACAACGGACACCTTCCAGGTTTAGATCTAAAAAGTTAGTGTGTGGTTCCTGGCTTTCGCCCCCCCCCCCCCCCCCTGTCGTCCTTTACCTGATTCGCCACTACTTTGTCGTCCCAGGACATTGCCCAGTCGGCGGCAGGATCGAACCATTTCTTGGCCTCCGTCAGGTACTTGTCGTCACCAGTCGCCTTGTACAGCCACATGGACCCCCAGCACATCTCATCCGTGTAGTTGAATGATCTGCAAGGAATAGAATGTGTTCATATGGTTCGTGTGTACACGCAAGCACAAGATCAAGTGCGCACGGAAAAGATCCTGTAACCCATGTCAGAGTTCGGCGGGTTATATAGAAACACGAAAATACCCAGCATGCTTCCCCCGGAATCGGCGTATGCTGCCTAAATTGCGGGGTAAAAACGGTCATACACGTAAAAATCCACTCGTGCAAAAACATGAGTGAACGTGGGAGTTTCAGCCCATGAATGAAGAAGAAGAAGAAGAATTTCATATATGGAACTTTTGGTTCGATGACGACATTGACCTCATGGGAGGCAGCGACTCCGAGCTTCAAGATCTGACGAACAGACTCGCTGCAAGAGCCAGTTCGTTTGGGACGGAGGTCAGCACGGAAAAGTCCAAGGTCATGGTCAACAGCACGAACACCACGGGTCCCCCCCCCCCCCCTAACATTACCATGAAGGAAGAGCCACTGGAAGAAGTGTCCAGCTTCAAGTGCCTGTGGCCTATCTTGTCGAAAGATGGCATCTACACGGCAGAAAGTAGCATATGAATCGCCACTCAATTGACTATTATATACTGTACTCACGGATAAAAAGCCTTGGCTGCTGGCACACTGTCACTGTATTTGCCCCTGTGGTCCAATGCAAACTGCCACAGGGTCTTAGCGTGCGCAAGCAGGTTGTTGGCGAAGACACTGTCTGTAATGACAGAAAACACAGTTGAGCTTCTCTTGTAAGACCCCCGATTAATGACCCCCAAGCCCCCTTTAAGAGACCCCCAAGCCCCCTTTAAGAGACCCCCAAGCCCCCTTTAAGAGACCCCCAAGCCCCCTTTAAGAGACCCCCAAGCCCCCTTTAAGACTCAGATTTTTTTTTTTTTTTTTTTGGTATTTGCCAAGCACATCATCGTGGGGCTTTTAATCCATAACATGCATCCGTCTACAATGTATCTTCATTCATCCTTCAACATGTATAATAAATATGTAAATGGCAAGTATACAAGACATACAACATTAGGACCTAACCGACAGACGGACATGTAACATACCGACAATACTGATAAAAAAAAGAGAGAGAGAGAGAGAGAGAGAGAGAGAGAGAGAGAGAGAGAGAGAGAGAGAGAGAGAGAGAGAGAGAGAGAGAGAGAGAGAGAGACTCAGATTTTCTATTTATAGTCTCTCAGTTTACCTCCATTCTAGTTCTAAGACACCCCTTTTTAAGACCTGACTTTCCTGAATTATTTGATGTCGTACAAGGTGGGCTTCATTGTACAGAAGAAGATAGAAGAAAATGGAATACACTTGTAAAAAAGAATAAAACAGTTCACAATAACCTGCAGTGCTACTGCCATCTGTACGCTTATCTGATCAAGTATATAGTTACTTGGAGTTAGTTTGAGTCTAATCCAGTTAAGTCAGCCCAGTTTACATTTATTGAATACTATACAAACCAATACAGACTAGTTCAATCCAATCAAATTCAGTCCAAACCAGTCCTTTCCAGCTGCAGGCTTCAACCATTCCAAGATCGATTGAGTTGCCGACAACAATAACGTCAATAATTGATACCCATACTTACAATCAGATTAGTGTACACGTGAGTCAGTACCACGCCTGTCATGCTTTCTCAAACAAAAAGGGTAAATAGTGTGAATAGTTGTATCCAAAAACAAGTCTCTCCGTCAACAGTACCTCGAGTAATGATGTTTGTTTGTTTGTTTGTTTGCTTAACGCCCAGCCGACCACGAAGGGCCATATCAGGGTGGAGTAATGATGTAAGTTTTCCGGAATTAATAAAGTCTGAAAATAAAATCTATTGGGTTTCGATACAAAAACGGAATACAGAGACGAGAACTGCCAGAACGGTCATACAATTAAAACATATGCAGTGCTATCATTTCCAGAATAATCTGGCCAAGAATACAGTAATTTGAGTTGGGCCCAGTCCAATCCAGTTAACTTAGTTGTAAGTTTCATACACATTCCTACGGACCTATCAGTCTGCAAGGTTTGGTATCTCGCAACGGCATCAGTTTGGTGCATCAGCTCACATGACAATTATTCCACCAATAGAGAGTCAAGTACAGTACCTGTCTCATTAAAAACCATGGCACCAGCAGCGAAAGCAGCAGCCGTCTCCATGGCGACGTCACAGCCAGGAGTGGAGGCATCAATCTTGTAGGCAGGGCGAGGCATAGTCATCTCCTCTGGCCGGCCCCAGTAAGAGTGGTCCCTGGCTCCGTCTCCGACCTGACA
The DNA here is from genome assembly GCF_037325665.1 of Littorina saxatilis. Classification (NCBI taxonomy): domain Eukaryota; kingdom Metazoa; phylum Mollusca; class Gastropoda; order Littorinimorpha; family Littorinidae; genus Littorina; species Littorina saxatilis. Next base: position 5,268,228 of record NC_090254.1, on the reverse strand, counting down.
ACATCATCATCATCGTCGTTGTCGTTATTATAGTCATCATCTTCTTCTTCTTCTTCTTCTTCTGCTTCTTTTTCGTTGTCGTCGTCGTCGTCGTCATCAGCATCATCATCATCATCATCATCATCATCATCATCATCATCATCATCATCATCATCATTAACAACTACAATAGCAGCAGCAGCAGCAGCAACAGCAACAAAAACAACATCAACAACAACAAAACAACAACAACAACAACAACACCAACACCAACAACAACAACAACAACAGCAACAACAACAACAACAGTCAGACCCTGCCACAGACAGCTGACCACAGTGGTATTCAAGCCACTGGTCCATTATTGCACTTTAAGTACAAATGGCTGTGTGCTCAAGGCAGAGAACCTTCACAGATCTGCCGTGACATGGGGAACTATTGATCTGCCGTGACATGGGGAACTATTGATCTGCCGTGACATGGGGAACTATTGATCTGCCGTGACATGGGGAACTATTGATCTGCCGTGACATGGGCAACTATTGATCTGCCGTGACATGGGGAACTATTGATCTGCCGTGACATGGGCAACTATTGATCTGCCGTGACATGGGCAACTATTGATCTGCCGTGACATGGGCAACTATTGATCTGCCGTGACATGGGCAACTATTGATCTGCCGTGACATGGGCAACTATTGATTCAATAAACAAAGGGAAGTTAGCGCTCTTAATGCATACGACATGTGTAATAGGTAAATGAGAGTTATTGGGAATCATTCTCCAGGCACCTGAGAGAATAACAATTAAGTAGATGTGCAACGCCAAGGCACTGCATACCCCAGCGAAAGACAAACCTCTCTCTCTCTCTCTCTCTCTCTCTCTCTCTCTCTCTCTCTCTCTCTCTCTCTCTCTCTCTCTCTCTCTCAAACACACACACACACACGAACACACACACACACACCCAAGTTACACACGTACACACATACACACTCACTCACACGCACTCACTCACTCTCTCACACACACTTCACTGTACACACAAAACACACCCCCATACGCACATATAGACAGACGGACATACACACCTTTACAAACAAACACACATACACACACACACGCACAAACACAAACCAACCCACCCACTCTCTCTCTCTCTCTTTCTCTCTCTCTTTATCTCTTATGCAAACAGACACACACCCACACAAACACACACACACACACACACATTGACTCACACAAATCTGATACACACAATACACACACACATACGCACATACACGGTTGGCCTAGTGGTAAGGCGTCCGCCCCGTGATCGGGAGGTCGTGGGTTAGAACCCAGGCCGGGTTTGTTTGTTACACCCCCGGTATAGGGGTGTGTATAGGATTCGGTCGATGTGTTTGTTTGTTTGTGTGTTTGTGTTCGCACATAGATCTCAAGAATGAACGGACCGATCGTCACCAAACTTGGTGAACAGGTTCTATACATTCCTGAGACGGTCCTTGCAAAAATTGGGACCAGTCAAACACACGGTTAGGGAGTTATTGGTGGATTAAGATTCTACAAGGACTTATAGAGGGACATATTAATGGTCAAAGGGAAATAACCTTCTCAGTTGGTGGCAGTGAGAATGGTAAGGACGGGGGTGGTTTTCCTACCTCGGAGGAATTTCTTGTTTGACTTTAAAATTGGCAATCTAGTGGGTGCTCCGCCTGGCGGCTGGCATTATGGGGTTAGTGCATGCTAGGACTGGTTGGTCCGGTGTCAGAATAATGTGACTGGGTGAGACATGAAGCCTGTGCTGCGACTTCTGCCTTTTGTGTGGCGCATGTTATATCTCAAAGCAGCACCGCCCTGATAATTATGGAAACAAACAAACAAATACGCACATAGACAGACGGACACACACACCTTTACAAACAAACACATATACACACTCATACACACACAAACATACACACAAACTCATTCACACACACATTCACACACACACACTCCGGTTGGTCCGGTGTCAGAATAATGTGACTGGGTGAGACATGAAGCCTGTGCTGCGACTTCTGTCTTGTGTGTGGCGCACGTCATATGTCAAAGCAGCACCGCCCTGATATGGCCCTTCGTGGTCGGCTGGGCGTTAAGCAAACAAACAAACAAACACCCACACACACACTGTACATACGCACGCACACACACACACACACACACACACACACACACACACACACACACACACACACACACATTGACTGACACAAATCTCATACACACATAACACACACTTATACGCACATAGACCGGCACGGTTGGCCTAGTGGTAAGGCGTCCGCCCCGTGATCGGGAGGTCGTGGGTTCGAACCCCGGCCGGGTCATACCTAAGACTTTAAAATTGGCAATCTAGTGGCTGCTCCGCCTGGCGTCTGGCATTATGGGGTTAGTGCTAGGACTGGTTGGTCCGGTGTCAGAATAATGTGACTGGGTGAGACATGAAGCCTGTGCTGCGACTTCTGTCTTGTGTGTGGCGCACGTTATATGTCAAAGCAGCACCGCCCTGATATGGCCCTTCGTGGTCGGCTGGGCGTTGAGCAAACAAACAAACAAATACGCACATAGACAGTCGGACACACACACCTTTACAAACAAACACATATACACACTCATACACACACAAACATACACACAAACTCATGCACACACACATTCACACACACACACACTCTCTCTCTCTCTCAAACACACACACACACACACACACACACACACCAAGTCACACACACACACACTCACTCACACGCACTCACTCACTCTCTAACAAAAAACTTCATACACACAAAACACACACCCATACGCACATATGGACAGACGGACATGCACACCTTTACAAACAAATACACATACACTTATGCCCACACACACACTTACACACACACGAGTACAGACTCATGCACGCGCGCGCACGCACACACACACACACACACACACACACACACACACACACACAAATACACACACACCACACACATACGAGTACAGACTCATGCACGCGTGCGCGCGCACACACACACACACACACACACGCACACACACACACACACAGTAACACTAACACATGTGCACAAAATGAACACAAACACACACACTGCGCGAGAGAGAAATACTACTGGGAGGCATGACGTCATGATGCATTAATTGACGTCAAAGACTTTCGACCGTGACGTATTCTTCTTACGCGAGCTTTATCCATAGACTTGGAAACTACGGAATTTCTACCCGTCCAAAGCGGCCTGGGGTGGCGTTTGCTGAAAAAATGGGGGCGCCTATTTTACCCACCGTATTTTTGTTAGTATGGTCCCCATTTTTGGTGAACTTCCATCTCCAACTGTAGCACGTAGCCGGGCACAACGAATCCTTCTTTATCATGTATTATTCGGTGTGCACATTTCTCAAATCGATTACAGTATAGCGTTCACGGGATACCTCCAGCTTCGCTGGGATCATTGAAATGAACAAGCGACTTTCATCCTCAACTTTTTTTTAAGGAGAACTATTGACTGTACCGGTCGTCATCCTGACACGCTGCAAAAATGGCAATTCGTCATTAGGCCCCCCCCAAAAAGGTCTGTTTACGGTAACATAGGGTGAAAAAATAGGGTCGGTAGGTCGGCTTTTTTTTGTTTTTGTTTTTTTCCATTTTTTTTTTCTCCTCTCTATGATGTTTCACAGTTCATTTCTTCTCATCAATCCCTGTTGTTCCCCAACATAACTATAAACAGTACTTTATGCTTACCTCCCTTCTGTCGTCTGCTGTTTGAGCGCAACCAGCTCTATTTTGGATGCGTTGTTTTTTTCAGACGATCCAAAAAAAAGATTAGGGTCGGGCCTAAAAACTAGGGTCGGTCGGGTTACCGTAAACAGACCTATTTTTTTGTTGTTGGTCTTACCTGAATGTAGAGCTCGTTCTCGGACACGTGACACTTGATGAGATACTCGAGAGGCCACCTGATGCTGTCCTTGACCCACTGCAGCTGACCCGCCGCCTCGTAAGCGTCCTTGAACTCCATCAGCCCCCACGACAGAATGACGGAGGTGTAGGCCATGGGGTAGTTGAACTTGACGTGGTCCCCGGCTGGAGAATAACATTTGTCATCATTTCCACCCGTGTTCATTCATAACCAGCTGGGGAATAAATAACACTGTTACCCATCGAGTTGGTGAATGAGTTTGAGCTTTCAGGCGAAACGTGGGTTGTCAAAGTAAAAGCCAATCAGGCTGATTGTTTGAAGTGTGGAACCATCGCGGCTTTGGATTCGTGCGTCCGAGGACAACGATTGTAAATATTACCTCTCAACGACCCAATCAATGTTGATGATTTTGGCGACGACTCATGGTCAATTTGCAACTAAGCTCTGTAGTCGCAAATTGCACAAAACTATTCTTAAACACCAGAAAGTTCTATTGTATATTAGTAATGTCATGTCCGACATCATACTTGTGATATTCCCCAACTGCCTAGAGCACGTAATACAAGCGTTCGCTTGAGTTCGTGTCTCTATTGTTTTTCGTTGTATTATTGTATCATGTTTAATTGATTAAAACCTTGTTTGAACCACGTAGTGAACCAAAGACACGCCACTATTTTGTCAAACAGGATGTTGGTTTTTGATATTTGACGAAGTGGAGGGATGGCCGTATCCCATGCAAAACCTGGCCATATCTGAAATCCTGAACCAAAGAGTTTTCACGTCAAAGATGTTTGCCTTTCAGTACTGACCGTCATACCAGCCCCCAGTGAGATCCTCCCCGTTGGCCCCCTTGTCGCCCAGGGCGGAGTCTCCTCTCCAGGGAATCCTGTTGTTGGCGGGCAGTTTGCCTGACCGCTGGGCCTCGTAGAACAGGATTGACTTCATCAGCAGCTCATCGTAGTTGTACTTGGAGCCTGCGGCTGGACAATACATTCATATAATTTGATTTAAATTCTCATCTAACGTCGTGAGTGGAGACGTTAGCGTCATGTTTGAATATACATGGGTGGGATTCTTCCGGTATATGCCGGAAATCCGGATTCATAATGTCTGTGGTGACGTTTTTTTGGTTGTTAATTATACAAATTCTTCAGCATCTGGGGAACCCAAGACCCCCCCCCCCCCCCTTAAAATTCTTCAGGATTCATGACATTTTTGAGTCCCCCCCCTGGATATATCACGTGACCAAATTGAATAATAGCATTATATGCTTACTCTTCTTTTTTCTTGTCGATCATTTGTGTGAAAATGCGCGGTACCATGGTTGTCTGGAAAGCGCCAATGACCTAATACCTCCGTCTTTAGCTCTAAACAGGTAATTTGCAATACACAAAGTATGTTTTGTGTGTGGAGGGAATAGGGCGTGGTTGTGTCCTACTGCGAAGACACTTTAAATGTGTGGATTGAGACTGAACAAATACCAAATTTAAATTTGAGAGGAGGATTGATTTCTTTTTAGCTGTATGTTTAAAGTTTTTTTGTCTAAGAGTTTTTGCGCGCGCGCACCACCCCCATATCCATCCCACCCCCACACACACACATGCACGCACATGCACAAATGCACGCACACACGCAAACGTACACAAACACACACACACAAACACACACACACACACACACACACAAACAAACACACACACACACACAATCCTACCCGCCCCCCCCCCAACCCGACCCCTCACCCCTCACTCCCCCGCTCCACCAACCCCTCCCCCAACCCCTCCACCAACCACCACCAACACCCATCACAATCCACAAACAACTGACCATTAGGGGGAGAAGTGACGGTCCAGTTCTTGTCCACCCCCAGGTTGTAGAGGACAGCGCTGGCAGTAGGTGCCCCAGTGTCCCCGTTGTAGTTGCCGAAGAAACGCATGTCGATGGTGTCTCCCGGCTTGTAGAAAGGACGGTCCTGTTTGTTCACCACGATCCAGTTCAGCCCGTCTTGAGAGTGAGCGAACGTGTCTCCGATGAAAATCTATAAAGAAACGAATTGAGAAATGGGGTAGAATCATGGAAGGTTGTTCAGCCTGGTATTCATTTGGCGAAGTCGACTGCACGAAGTCTACAAAGCTCGCTGCACGAAGCTTTGGCAATGGATTTCGGTACATTGAAATCTGGATTTTGGTACATTGAAATCTGGATTTCGGTACATTGAAATCTGGATTTCGGTACATTGAAATCTGGATTTCGGTACATTGAAATCTGGATTTCGGTACATTGAAATCTGGATTTCGGTACATTGAAATCTGGATTTCGGTACATTGAATTCTGGATTTCGGTACATTGAAATCATCTATTTTGGCAGGATTTCCCTAATTCCTCAGGATATCCATTCGGAGAATTCGACTTCGCGAAGTTGACTTTACGAAGCCCTCTGAGCGAAGTTGACTTTACGAAGCCCTCTGAGCGAAGTTGACTTTACGAAGCCCTCTGAGCGAAGTTGACTTTACGAAGCCCTCTGAGCGAAGTTGACTTTACGAAGCCCTCTGAGCGAAGTTGACTTTACGAAGCCCTCTGAGCGAAGCTTTGGCACTGAATTTTCGATAAAATACTCCGCAAAGTCTTCACGAAGTCAACTTCATGCTTACTTAGGAGCGTATGCAACCTTTTAAGTAGCAAAGGCTGACATTTGTCTGTGTTCCTCTTCCTCAAAGCGTTTCTCCTTCTTCTTCTTCTTCTTCTTCTTTCTTCCTCTGCGTATAAATCTTCAATCCGGTCAGTAGGGCGAAGTACGCAGTCCGCTGCAGCGACGTTGCTGACCCCCATAGCTTACCGTGGGCCTCCACCGGACATGACCATGGCTTGCGTCTCAGGGCGTTGAAGGAGGAGCAGGACTGCACGATATGGGTAGGGGTTTGTATGCCTGTTTTACACGGGCATTGGTCAGTGTCTGAGATTGTCAGTCTACACACGTAGGAGAGGAGCTGGCAGTTAGGGCCAACACTTGTGTCTATGTTTTTCCCTGAATAAATCAAGCGAGATGCTTACGTCCATCTTGGTGACGGGCTTGGAGAAGGTAATGTTGGCCATCCAGCCTTCGATGTTCTCCTTGACCAGAAAGTCTATCTCTCCCTCAAACCTTTGACCCCAGTCCTGCTTGACCGACAGCGTGCCCGGGTACCCGTCTCCCGTCGGCACGTCCACTGTACACAGATATGAAACACACTAAATCAATATTGTCATCATCGTCTTCGTCGTTGTCAGCACTTTTGTCGTCGTTGACGTCATCGTCGTCGTCAGCGCTTTTTCGTCATCGTCGTCGTCAGCACTTTTTCGTCGTTGTCATCTTGGCATCAGCTCAGCAGCAGCAGCAGCAGCAAAATCATTATCACAGTGCATTTATTCATGCCTGACACATGATAGTCAATGGTGGCCGTTTCGTGCGACTACCTTGACTTCACATGTGTAGAACAAAAAAAGAATTAAAATAATGTTACGTATAAATATTTACAGTAGTTTGCAGTACTTCTAGGAGATACATTTTCCGCTACCTCGCCTATAGGCAGCTCTGCGTTAATAATCCCCGTTAACTTCGAAGGGACAGCAATTACTGTTTTGTCAACAGATGATAATGACACGGTAAAAGCAAAATCGATCTGACGTTTCAGTAATGTGCTTAAAACAATCACAAATACACGAGTAAATAGAATAAACCATGCCCCTCCACCCTCCCCCAGCCAATGTACGTTATTATTATAAATATTGCTGAACAATTCGTTTCCCAGTGATGATAGTACCGAACACAACAAACCTGGTGTTTGCGTCACTGGGACTGACGTAGACAAGCCTGGTGCCTGCGTCACAGGTACTGGCGTAGACTCACCAGGAGCGTATGTAACAGTGCTGCCTTGCGTGGTAACCACCTGGGGTTCTGAAAGTCAGGCCATGAGTCTAAATTAAAATGTAGACGCTAGGTTCACATTACTATAAAGCGAAACGAGCATTCCCTCATTTTTTGTGGACTTGCCCACTACCTTACGAGTTAAGTAACTAACTATCTAAAACTCATTGATTCACTAGCTAACTAGCTAAGTAACGAACGAACGAACGAGCGAACTAACTAACTAACTAACTAACTAACTAACTAACTAACTAACTAACCAACTAACTAACTAACGAACAAACTAACGAATTAACGAACCATTTAATTAACTTACTTAGTAACTAGCTAACTGACTGACTCACTAACTAGCTTAACTGACTGACTAACACAACAACAACAACAACAACAACAACAACAACAACAACAACAACAACAACAACCAATAAGCTTATATGAGCTCACGTGTTGGTCCGACTGTGAATGTTCCGCCTCCAGAAATTTCTTCAATGGATGCTGTTATTTTGGGAATAATATCTCCAGTGCCTGTTCAAACAATATGAGACGACTTTAATCAACTGGAACTAGTTTTGTATTAGCAGAATTCAGTACGCAGACATCTCCAGAGTACAAAACAAGTCGCGTAAGGCGAAAATACAACATTTAGTCAAGTAGCTGTCGAACTCACAGAATGAAACTGAACGCAACGCAACGCAGCAAGACCGTATACTCGTAGCATCGTCACTCCACCCCCCGTGGCAAAGGCAGTGCCAGTGGAATTGACAAGAAGAGCGGGGTATTCGTTGCGATCAGAAGGATAGCACCCTTTTATGTACCTCTCTTCGTTTTAACTTTCTGAGCGTGTTTTTAATCCAAACATATCATATCTATATGTTTTTGGAATCAGGAACCGACAAGAAATAAGATGAAAGTGTTTTTAAATTGATTTCGAAAAAAACATTTTGATAATAATTTTTATATATTTAATTTTCAGAGCTTGTTTTTAATCCGAATATAACATATTTATATGTTTTTGGAATCAGCAAATGATGGAGAATAAGATGAACGTAAATTTGGATCGTTTTATAAAAAAATTTTTTTTTTACAATTTTCAGATTTTTAATGACCAAAGTCATTAATTAATTTTTAAGCCACCAAGCTTAAATGCAATACCAAAGTCCGGGCTTCGTCGAAGATTACTTGACCAAAATTTCAACCAATTTGGTTGAAAAATGAGGGCGTGACAGTGCCGCCTCAACTTTCACGAAAAGCCGGATATGACGTCATCAAAGACATTTATCAAAACAATGAAAACAACGTCTGAGGATATTATACCCAGGAACTCTCATGTCAAATTTCATAAAGATCGGTCCAGTAGTTTAGTCTGAATCGCTCTACACACACACACACACAGACAGACAGACAGACAGACACACACACACACACACACACACACACACACACGCACATACACCACGACCCTCGTCTCGATTCCCCCCTCTACGTTAAAACATTTAGTCAAAACTTGACTAAATGTAAAAAGCAAGAATTGTTTCAAAGTGCCTACACATATTTTGGATTATTAGAAAGACGCGGGTGAAATTTAAAGTTTGACATGCACGTACGTGTTCTGTTTTCTCTTTTTAATAAGCATTTTTCAGTAGTATAACGGAAAAAGAAGGCACTGTGTACATATAATGTTCCTGCTCAACCAATTAACACACCAGTCGACCAGTCAACAGTCAACTAAATCTTATAACCGATAAAAGAATTAATTGATAAAAACATGCATTTTCATAAAAAGCCACTAGTAACCGCAAAGACCTTCGTTGATTGAGACCAAAGTTGACTTCGTGAAGACTTCGGGAAGTTCTATTATGGCGGTACTTAATTGAGTCCGAAATCGACTTAGCAAAGATTTCGCGAAGTCTTTTTACCGAAAACTTAGTTTTAAAGCTTCGTGAGGCCAACTTCGCAAAGTATACATCGCTTAGTCGACTTGGCCCAGTTCAGGACAGGTTTTACCGAAAGTTCTGTGCCAAAAATTCGTGCAACGAGCTTCTGGAAGCAGAGTTCGCGAAGTCTACCTCGCCCAAATAATATTAGACTGTCAAGTAAATCATATACAAAAATCCCCGCTCTGCACAGAGAGCAAACAGAATGTTGATTTTGCGTGTGTGGATCTGGATCTGGATCTGGATCTGGATCTGGATCTGGATTCGTTACGTTGCAGGAACCACTGTTGGTCATCTTCGCAACGGATGCGGGAGAGCGCATACAATAATTTCGAATACAATAAAAGTCCTGACTTTGGTGGGACAAGCCATATATACTGTCCCGTCACATCAATGTGTGTTTGCAGTTAGTGTTGAGGGATGCATGGTCTTACCCGATATCAAATCCTCGCCACATCTGAGACGGTGCGTGAAATTGTTCACATGTAAAGCTCTGTGCATTGAAACATACGATGGGCGCAGTGGCATAGTGGTAAGACATCGGCCTCTTAATCGGAAGGTCGCGAGTTCAAATGGCGGCTGAGGGTGGATATTTTTCCGATCTCCCAGGTCGACTTATGGGCAGAGCTGCTAGTGACTTAACCCTCTTTTGTGTGTACACGCAAACACAAGACCAAGTGCGCACGGAAAAGATCATGTATTCCATGTCAGAGTTCGGTGGGTTATAAAAACACGGAAATACCCAGCATGCTTCCCCCGAAAGCGGCGTATGGCTGCCTGAATGGCGGGGTAAAAACATTCATACACGTAAAAATCCACTCGTGCAAAAACATGAGTAAACGTGGGAGTTTCAGCCCATGAACACAGAAGAAGAAGAAGAAGAAGAAGAAGAAGAAGAAGAAGAAGAAGAAGAAGAAGAAGAAGAAGAAGAAGAAGAAGAAGAGGAAGAGGAAGAGGAAGAGGAAGAGGAAGAAGAAGAGGAAGAAGAAGAAGAAGAAGAAGAAGAAGAAGAAGAAGAAGAAGAAGAAGAAGAAGAAGAAGAAGAAGAAGAAGAAGAAGAAGAAGAAGAAACATACCATGTCCAAGGAAATCCTGACACACGGTGTCGCCCACTTGCTCGACCCCGTTCCATGCCTTGTTAGTCAGAACGTATTCTGTCTTGTCCGCGCTCGTGTTGGCTATGTCCGCTGTCCAAACCTGGACACCCACATGTTAGATAGACTATAGATGTGACACCCACATGTTAGATAGACTATAGATGTGGACACCCACATGTTAGATAGACTATAGATGTGACACCCACATGTTAGATAGACTATAGATGTGGACACCCACATGTTAGATAGACTATAGATGTGGACACCCACATGTTAGATAGACTATAGATGTGACACCCACATGTTAGATAGACTATAGATGTGGACACCCACATGTTAGATAGACTATAGATGTGGACACCCACATGTTAGATAGACTATAGATGTGACACCCACATGTTAGATAGACTATAGATGTGACACCCACATGTTAGATAGACCAGGGCCGGACTAGGCTAAGAGGAGGGGGGGGGGGGGGGTTGCCAGTGGGGGTCAGGGAGCGAAGCCCCCTGAAGCTGATGGGTAGGTCATATTCTGAGATAGCAAAATGGTCGCTCCTTGCATGAAACGTCATAAAATAAACAATAATAAAAAATGTTTTAAATAAATGAGGTACATGTTTAGGCTAGGGGGGGGGGGGGGGTGCGCAACCCCCATAACCCCCCCGGTACTCCGGCCCTGTAGACTATAGATGTGGACACCCACATGTTCAATAGATTATAGTTGCGTTTCTGGCGCAGTTTGGCCCGTTCTGGTGCC
>NC_090254.1:5239099-5251599 GCF_037325665.1 Littorina saxatilis | reverse complement strand
GAACTTACAACCTTCCTATTAGAAGGCCGATGTCTTATCCACAAGGCGACTGCGCCCGTTGTATGGTCCTTATAATCCTTGTCGTAAAAATGTCTCCACATCAATCTTCCCAAACAGACTATTGCTTGTCGCCATCACGAAATAAGGTTATCTATTGTAGTGATATCCCATAGCCCACAACGGGGTAGGGCTCTCATGATCAATGATGTAATAATCTCATTTCAAAAAGTATAATTTTTCAAATTATTAACAATACATTTACGTGGTCAACACCACCCAACAAAGAAGCAATGATGCGTTTGCAGTTTGCTACAGAAATGAACGGTCTGTGGTTAATTTCATCTGTTTAATGTATGTCAAAACGAGCCATAAGGCTGTAAAATAATAGCTACCATGCATAGTTTGACGATGGGAACACAGATGAGGTCGCAGTATTTAGAATTAAACTATGAATCGGTACGAACTTCCAATTCCGCCAGATTGTGAAGAGAGGGTTCATGGTCGGAATCAAGAGGCCGATTTTTTTACCTTTACTTTATCTTAATGCCAATATTTAAAGAATTCTTCAAAACCTGACAATTTTTTATGTTATTATCATTTTTAATCATATACACGTTACAGAACGCCTTAAACGAATTGATTAAGAAACACCTCAAGTGTTCTCATTAACTGACCTTTATCTTTTTTCCAGTGGGTCGTTGGCCTGGCTGTAGATAAGACATAGGGGTCAAAGAAGCGAGCACAAGACCTTGGAGTAAATCAGCCTCAAGATAGATTGTACATCAAGGTATTCTGAGGGACACGCCTTGTATCCTTATCATAGCAAAAGGTAGAACTACCTACCGTATTCTAACGGTGAGTTTTGGGACGCTTGGGGGAGGGGGAGGGGGGGCTAGCTATGTGTGTTCCTCATTATTTCAGACAAACGCTTTAATGTGAAACAAAAATAGCTGAACCTCTGTTTCTGACTTTTTTGATGTTTGAGATAAAAGACAGAACGTAAGTAATCTGGCTTTATCATTAGATTGCAGTCACTCGACATTTCAGACTTCATCTCGACTTTGAAGGTAAGTCGTGCATGCTGATTACCAAGGTAACTGTCTTTTTGTGTGTATTTTATTGTACACCGCAAAGCCGACTTATGATGAAGTGTTCTAAAAATCAGAAGTACTTGTAATCCGTATGCATCCTTGATCTTTTTACAACCGAGGGTAAACGTGTCTTAATCACATCTTAATAACTTTGTGTCGCCAAAGGAGATCATTATCATCCTCCTCATCCTCATCATCATCATCATCCGCAGCAGCTGCATCATCATCATCATCATCATCATCATCATCATCATCATCATCATCATCATCATCATCATCATCATCATCATCATCATCATCATCATCATCATCATCATCATCATCATCATCATCATCAAACGCGAGGTGCTCCTACTCATCTTCTTCATGTGTACATCTTACCCTCCTCCTTATCATCACCATCATTACTATTGCTACCCCTTTCTTTGTCCAAGGCGAAGAATGAGACATGTTACCATGTTGCAGCAGCAGACCATGATGCTGGCAGTCGTGTTACTGGTGTTGGCACCGCTGGCAGTGCTGACCGATGTCGATGTCCCCGTGGACAACCACTGGTCAGGCGGCTTTCAGGGCAAGGCTTGCTTCAACATTCAGCAGGACATGACCAGCTGGAAGGTCCACCTCAACTTCCACCAACCTGTAGAGACGTTGGAGGTAAGTGGTCATTGTGGTGCATCCAGGGAAATATTCCAAGATATATTGACACACACGGACACCGACCATCCTACAAACGTCACACAGACTGGGACAAGCATATAATATACGGTCGGCGAATGGAGATACAGACAAAAAACAACAAACAAGCAACAGACAGGTAGAGACAGGCACGGAGTTACATTGCAGATCGACCTTTTGCTCTCAACATTTTGTCACACTCGACCTTTTGTCACCCTCGACCTTTTTTGCCTCGACAATTTGATCCTCGACCTTTTGTCGTACACCCGCAACCAATACGCCCTCATTCTTGGCTGTGATAGATATTGTCCTATTTGCCAATGCAGTTTTGTTTTAGGATCTCACGGTAAGGAAAGGAAATGCTCGCGCAACCCACTTTCGTTGTGTCTTACTGTTTATGTCTCTAGCCTTGTTTAGAGCTAACACACAAGCCTTTTAGTAAAGATTAAACACACGATGTTGACTACAACATGTTTGACACATCTGTGATCTCTACGCATGACTACGCATGCGAAACTGATCTGTAAACGTTTGTTTTCCGCTCGTTGCGAATGATTTCAGGTATGGACAGCCGAAATTGACAGTTCGAATGCGGACAAAAGCGAGTACACCCTCTCCAGCAAACAGTGGAATGCCAACGAGCATGTTGGGGACCAGCTTTGCATCGATTTCTTGGGCCATGGTATGGAACACTTGATTGGCTTATCTCTTTACTCTTCCAGTCTGTTTTTATGATATTTCCCCAACTGTTCTGTTTTCAGTACATTCAGAGTCGCAGTTTTGTATCCATAGCGTTTGCAATACTTGTCTGTATATTTCTTACTAGATGAATACCCGCTTCGCCGGGTAGCAAGTAGAGCCGAATACCCGGCTTGAGTGGCGCACCGTACGCCGGCTTCGCCGGGTCCGAACCATGGACCCGCCAAGCTTAGGTCCCTCCCAGATTCGTGGAATGGGAACAGCACGAAAATGATTCAGTGGCCATAATGCCATTCCTGATCATATCATGTCGAGTCCCATACTTGTCGACGACGCCCAATGTAACTGAGTGCCGAAACACCACAATCACCTTTGGAGGCGAAGTTCACTTGAACAGGATTGAGAAATTTAGAGCTTATCTCTAAGCCCTTTTCAATCTGTGATGGCTTCTCAGAGGAAGGCCAGAACATACAGACTCATGATGATAAAATCGTTTATTTAACGTCACTCTGTAAAAACATTGGCGACATTTGTCTTAGATTAAAAACACACACAGGCGCGCACACAAAGTTTCCCTTTATGTACAGTGGTTCACCACCCTCCCACCCCCCGCACACTCTCGCTCATCTAATTAAAAATGGAGATAAGAGATACTTGGATATAAAATGGTATTTTTAAAAGTTCTGATAAAAAATATATAGTAGCTATGTGAGAAGCATTGGCGTCAGCCGCAGCAATGTCTCTTCATATCCAGGGACCAAGTGGGTGCGTGTGCACAAGTCCAGCGACAAGTTTGGGACCTTGCCACCCAAGGTCTTTATTAAAACTTAAAAGATAGCTTAATTTTTCCTTTGGGGTATTTGGCAGGATATTTCTATTTGAGTTTATAAATTGAGTCAGGGGTTGAAAGTGTCATGAGTTCAAATCACACTCCAAAGTCAAGTGAGCAATGGTGAGGTCGGATTGACAGGTGCATTTAAGCTGTAGAAATTGATAGTTCCCAGCTTCTGCCCTTTGGCGGTTAATCCTTTTTATTACACGTGGGCATGCATTATAAGTGTTCATCTGTTTTGATGGGGCTTCCCGAATGAGCCAGCCAGAGCTTATAGCCGTGTGCATATATTTGTTCCTCCATTCTCTCCAGAAAAGCAGCCAGACCACATCACAAACAGAACTCTAGAATCCACAGGTGTTTTCCACACACACCCACACACAAACACACACACATACACACAGAGAAGCCGTATATATATATATATATATATATATATATATATATATATATATATATATATATCTATATGTATAAATATATAGAGATAGATGACAGTGTATTTTTCGCGTGGCTATAAATTGATTCGACCTTTGCACTTTTACAGTGAGGACAACTTACGGGTCCAAGGAAAGCGTTCTGGACACTGCGGTGACCTTCTAAAAATAGTAACAGAACGCCGGGAGTATCCGAAGATACCGTAGTGCACCATACGAAGGAAGGGAGGTAAACGCTGAAAACATGGAGAAGATAAGGAAGAGTTATGGTAGTTGATCCCGAAAAAAACACCAAAATCGGTTTGCGCTGCGCGCTGAGAGCACGTATTGAAATATCTCATCGACCAGATTGTGTCCGGGGTGTATCTGAATATGGACACCAAATTTGAAACAGATCCATCGAGAACCTTGGCCGCGCATCGCGAAGAGACACACAGACAGACACAAGTCGTATATATATATATATTTCTGAAATTGAAATAGACGGCGCATTATGGGTACAATTAACAAGTGTTTATCATTCACGTGTCGAGACAAGCCGCTCGCTAATGATTGGCCTATAATATATCACGTGGGAAAGCTTTACCCTAAGTTTTCAACAACAACAAAATCCCATACAAACCCGACAGTGTTTTTTTCCTAACATTGTCTATTCATATAATGTCATTAATCTGAAGGAACTGATTGGATTTTACGTGGACATTGACACTCATACATTTTGTAATTCATAATTATACGTACTACATCTAATGGTTTGATCTCTAAATTGTCCGTCTTTGCTGGTTTGATTGTCTGTTGTTTCTGGTGTGAATGTTTGTTGTTTTAGGTGTGATTGTTTGTTGGTTATGGTATGATTGTATTTGCTTTTGTTACATTTAGTCAAGTTTTGACTAAATGTTTTAACGTAGAGGGGGGAATCGAGACGAGGGTCGTGGTGTATGTGTGTGTGTGTGTGTGTGTGTGTGTGTGCGTGTGTGTGTGTGTGTGCGTGTCTGTGTGTGTGTCTGTCTCTGTGTGTGTAGAGCGATTCAGACTAAACTACTGGACCGATCTTTATGAAATTTGACATGAGAGTTTCTGGGTATGATATCCCCAGAAGTTTTTTCATTTTTTTGATAAATGTCTTTGATGACGTCATATCCGGCTTTTCGTGAAAGTTGAGGCGGCACTGTCACGCTCTAATTTTTCAACCAAATTGGTTGAATTTTTGGTCAAGTAATCTTCGACGAAGCCCGGACTTCGGTATTGCATTTCAGCTTGGTGGCTTAAAAATTAATTCATGACTTTGGTCATTAAAAATCTGAAAATTGTAAAAACAATTTTTTTTTATAAAACGATCCAAATTTACGTTCATTTTATTCTCCATTATTTTCTGATTCCAAAAACATATAAATATGTTATATTTGGATTAAAGACAAGCTCTGAAAATTAAAAATATAAAAATTATGATCAAAATTAAATTTTCGAAATCAATTTAAAAACACTTTCATCTTATTCCTGGTCGGTTCCTGATTCCAACAACATATAGATATGATATGTTTGGATTAAAAACACGCTCAGAAAGTTAAAACGAAGAGAGGTACAGAAAAGCGTGCTATCCTTCTCAGCGCAACGACTACCCCGCTCTTCTTGTCAATTTCACTGCCTTTGCCATGAGCGGTGGACTGACGATGCTACGAGTATACGGTCTTGCTGCGTTGCATTGCGTTCAGTTTCATTCTGTGAGTTCGACAGCTACTTGACTAAATGTTGTATTTTCGCCTTACGCGAGTTGTTATGTCTTCTTTGACATGTACTGCATGCTTTTGATATATATTTAAAGAATTAAAGACGTTTGAAGAGACCATTAAACCATATCCCCCCCATGTAAAGTTTTTGTGCGCACTTATCCCAACTTTTCATACAATACAATAGACTACAATAGACTACAATACAATACGATACGATACGATACGATACGATACGATACGATACGATACGATACGATTCGATTCGATACGATACGATACGACACGATACGATACGATACGATATATTACAATGGCGAATGCAATGCAATGCAATGCAATACAATACATAGAGAATACTACATGACTTGCTGTGTCGTGCCAGATTTACTCGAGTTGTTTTTTAAATATTGAACTGCGAGCGAAAGCGAGCTGTTCACTATTTGAAAAAGCAACTCGTGTAAATCTGGAACGAAACAGCAAGCCATGTAGTATTCTGTTTATCCTACATACTGTACTTACGTGTATTTTACTGAAAATGTCTTGCAGTCGAGGCAGCTAAATTAAAGACGCTTGTTTTGGAACCTCGATCTCTTCTAAAGCCTCGTGCAATCTATTACGTCAAAGCAAAGAAACGTCACTCTGAAAGTGTGGCGTGACGTGTAATTCTAAAGATTCATCGAGGATAATTAGCGAGCGCAATTTTTGTTTCTGTAATGACGTTTGTCTCGGTGGCTTTGGCATCATAAGCAGTGGAAAAACAGGTCCCTGCCAGACTTTCTTGACATGACCTCATTTACATGATATTCACACGTGTGATTTGAACGATTATTATCTTACGGGTGTCTCTCTCTCGTATGTAGGATAAAATACAATACACTACACTACAATACAATACACTACACTACAATACAATACAATACAATACAATACAATACAATATATTACAATATATTACAATACAATACACTATAATACAATACAAAACGATACAATACAATACAAAACACAACACACCACAACACACCAAAACACAAAACAACACAACACAACACAACACAACACAACACAACACAACACAACACAACACAACACAACACAACACAATACAACACAGTATTTCTAATTAATTAACATGTCATCGATTTAGATCTCGAATTTGAAATGGTTGTGAAATTGAAAAACATTTTGTTTGAACAATGTGCAGTTACTGGTGATATTAATCCTCAAATAACAGCTACCATGGAAGGAGTGGCAGGTGGAGGCACTTTCCAGGGTGAGTGTGTGTGTGTGTGTGTGTGTATGTGTGTGTGTGTGTGTGTGTGTGTGTGTGTGTGTGTGTGTGTGTGTGTGAGAGAGATAGATAGATAGAGAGAGAGAGTGTTTATGTGTGGGGGGGGGGGGCGTGTGTGTGTGTGTGTGTGCGCGCGCGCGCGCGCGTGTGTGTGTGTGTGTGTGTGTGTGTGTGTGTGTGTGTGTGTGTGTGTGTGTGTGTGTGCGCGCGTCGGGTTTGTGATCGTTTTAAAAAGTGAATAGGCCCTACTATTGCTTTTGCAGATTTTCCCCACTTGCTCCTTCTCCACGTGTTACAGACACCCTCACCGGTAGTGACTTAATTACCTGTAATATCACGTGTTACAGACACCCTCACCGGTAGTGACTTAATTACCTGTAATATCACGTGTGGAAAGTTTGCCTCACTAAAAGCAAGAGTATTCACTCTTGCCCAACCCATACACACTCGACATTCATGTTGGAACATCGTCTATTTCCACGATGAGGGGAACCTCACATGACTCAGGACAGGACTATACAATACAATACGTTACCTCACTTGACCCATAACACGTGTGCTGCAATGAGTTGTACAATATTGGAACGTTTAATTATTGACAAAACAAAAGGTTACATTTACTAGTAGTCTGTGAAGTAGACCGACAGGCAAACACTTATGATACATGTGACTGGGTGGCCGAGTGGTAACGCACTTGCGCTCGGAAGTGAGAGGTTGCGTGTTCGACCCTGGGTCAGGCCGCAATTTTCTCCCCCCTTTCCTACCCTAGGTGGTGGGTTCAAGTGCTAGTCTTTCGGATGAGACGAAAAACCGAGGTCCCTTCGTGTACACTACATTGGGGTGTGCACGTTAAAGATCCCACGATTGACAAAAGAGTCTTTCCTGGCAAAATTGTATAGGCATAGATAAAAATGTCCACCAAATACCCGTTTGACTTGGAATAAAGGCCGTGAAAGGTGAATGCTCGCCTAATAGGCTACTGAGCTTTACTGGCCGATGTGAATGCGTTATATATTGTGTGTAAAAAATGTCTGTTTGTCTGTCTGTCTGTAAAAAATTCCATTTCAAAACGGCAGAAATTAATATGTAAGCGCCTAGGGCTATATCTAGATTAGGCGCATAAAAATGATCACAATAATAATAATAATAATAATAATAATACAAATAACTTTGACTTATCTCAACCTCGTTTACCTCGCCGGCATCCTGTTAGCGAGTGTCATCGTCGGTTTTGAGATAAGTTCATTATTTTTGTCCGTCTGCCTACTTAGCGAACCACTGGGTCGACGTACTAGTCAATGTAACGTTTTCTTTTGTCATTAATTAATCGTTCCAATTACCTATAATTCTTGGTTTTTGATTCTGAATTTTAGAACGTTAGCAGTCTATCTGAGTTTAGATTTGTGTGTGTTGCAGTGACAGAACGTCCAACACTGGCGCCCATCACACAAGAATCGCTACCTCCTGGTGTCACCCGACCCCCGACCACACCAAGTGTGTAACTACTCTCCTTTTCTCCATATCTGACTCCACAGTTCTCTGTACAGTTTAATAATCAAAATACCGCAACACTGTGGCCTAGTTGTAAGGCGTCCGCCCCGTGATCGGGAGGTCGTGGGTTCGAACCCCGGCCGGGTCATACCTAAGACTTTAAAATTGGCAATCTAGTGGCTGCTCAGCCTGGCGTCTGGCATTATGGGGTTCTTTCTTTCTTTCTTTATTTGGTGTTTAACGTCGTTTTCAACCACGAAGGTTATATCGCGACGGGCATTATGGGGTTAGTGCTAGGACTGGTTGGTCCGGTGTCAGAATAATGTGACTGGGTGAGACATGAAGCCTGTGCTGCGACTTCTGTCTTGTGTGTGGCGCACGTTAAATGTCAAAGCAGCACCGCCCTGATATCACCCTTCGTGGTGGACTGGGCGTTAAGCAAACAAAAAATAAAAAAAAAAAAAGGAAAATAATGGAACATTTATATAGCGCTTCCCCAAAGCTCGAAGCGCTTTACAAGATCAATCAAACAAGAACACGATATATACAATGTATACAATTTGCATTACTAATGTCTCAAGTAAACATGGAACATAATCAACTTAACTTAACTTCTTAATTCTTTTGTTCGTTTTCGTCATTGCAGTGTGTCTGTAAAAGGTTTCCCTATGTGTATCTGACTGTTTATTTTGTGTGAATTGTGGGAAGTCTTGAGTTTGTTATTGTCAGTGACATGTCTGCAAATGCTTTAATTTTGCTATTTCTGACTGTATTGCTAAGTGTGAATTCGGTTTCGGAACTCTGAAGTTAGTTTATGTAAAATTTCAAAATGAATACTCACTATCGAAACTGTAACTCGCGCACTCCACTGACGGCATGATGTTTAGACACTATCTAAACTATAACTCGCACACCCCACTGATGTCATGATGTTTGACGTCACAGTGACGATACCCGACGGAGAAGGAGTGGTGGCCACGATGACGGTCAAGAACGACTACCCAGATCGGGGTGGGTTTGAGATCTGGTTCGACTTTGACGTTGACCGTATCGTGGAGGGATGGGTGATGAAGGTCCACTTCTCCAAACCCGTCGACAGCTTGAAGGTGAGTGTTCCTGTATTCATAATAAATCACTTTTCTATAGCGCGAGTCCCGATTCACAGCTCCAAGCGCTTTACAATTCCAAGAAACACACACACACACACACACACACACACACACACACATACACACGCACGCACACACACACACACACACGCGCGCGCGAGCGCACACGCACGCGCGCACACACACACGCACACACACACGCGCGCGCGCACACACACACACGCACGCGCGCACACACACGCACGCTCACACACACACAGACACACACACACACACGCACGCACGCACGCACGCACACATACATATGTTCAGGGAAACAACTAGGGTTCCCCAGGGTTGGACAACTTTAAAAAAAGAATAAAGCTTCCCAACAAGGATTGAACAGATCGGTAAAATGAAAGAAGGCGAAAAACACGGTAACATGAAAGAAACAGAATGCCCAAGTTTTCCATACAGGGTTCCCAAGGTTAAGAGACAAGTAGAAAGTACGGGAAAACAATTCAAGTCTCAAAAAAAAGGTTGAATTAAAGAATCAGTTCCATTACGTAGTTAAGAAAACTTCCCAACGTGGATTCCTATGTGCTGGGAACCTTAGAACAGTCCAGAAATATGAAGAGAGAATGACGCTTCCCAGAAAAGGTCGAAAAGGTCACCACAAAAAAAGTCTACTAAAACTGAAGGAAGTTTTGGAGAGGAAGAAAAATGATACATGAAAGAATCACTTCTTCAGGGTTGGAAAAACAGATTTGGCAACATTTCAAATGTTTGGAAAAAAAGGAGAACATGTCAAACTTCCTAAGAGGGTTCTAAGGATTGTAAACATTGGGAAAGTTTTGACAAGTAAAAGATGATTTTGGAAAAAAATATAGTACAGGAAAAGAATTTCTTTCTAGGTTTGGAAACCCTGAGTGAGGTTTCAGTAATTTGGATAAATCACAAATTACTTTGAGCTGATATTTCCCTCCATAGCCGGTGAATTAGTAGAAGAAAAATGTGATTAGATCAAGGAAGTAAAACATGCTTCCACCAGCAAGTATAGTGTTCAGACATGTTTTTTTTCCTGCTGGTACTGAGATTGCTTGTATTTATTGAATTCTTTTTTGAGCTATTCTTACTTGAATAAACATTTCACATTATTTGGAAACAATGTTTCTATTACATTCAAAATGTAGAGTAAGAACACAAAATATAAACAGGACTGGTGCAATGAAACTCGGACCCTATATATAACCCTATCTGACGAAGTTCAATGTTTCTATTACATTCAAAATGTAGAGTAATGTAAGAACACACAATATAAACAGGACTGGTGCAATGAAACTCGGACTATTATCACTCTATCTGACGAAGTTCGGAAATAAATGTGTCGGGTGTGTGTATTGGTTGTGAAAAAGTGCATACCCTTGCATTTAGCGAAACAACTAATCCACACGTGCTCCTTGTCTACGTCCTTCAAACACGCCCTTCCCAATAGTGACTGGGTCATTGATTGTTTGGCCAAAAAGAAAAATATGTCTGTTTCCGGTAACCCGACCGAACCTATTTTTAAGCGCCGACCCTAAAGGTTTGTTTTTCGCTTTTCGCACACACACACAAAAAAAAAAGGGAGGTAATCGGTCGATGAGACTTCACAATCGAAGAGACTTACCTCCCGTTTCCGTCGTCACGCGAAAAAAAAAATGGCGGCCAATGACGCCGGGAATCCCTCTGAAAACGTAAGAAAAAGGTTAAAAAAAAACCAAAATGACCGATCGACCCTATTTTTTTCGGCGATGTTACCGGAAACAGACATATTTTTCTTGTTGGCCTTAGTCTCACTAAACAAGGGCGTTCACTCTTTCACAACCCATACAAACCCGACAGAGTTATTTCCCAACATCGTCTATTAGGGTTATATTAGTCCGAGTTTCATTGCACTATTCCTGTTTTCATTTTGTTACACGTTCCCTACATTTTGGATGTGACAGAAACATTGTCCCCAAATACTGTTTATTTTTTATTTTTATTCTCTTTATTCTCTTTATTTATATAGCGCCTTATCCGAAGTTCAAAGCGCTTTATGCCGTGTGAGATGGAATTTTTTACACAATATATCACGCATTCACATCGACCAGCAAACCTCAAGCCTGTTAGGCGAATGTTCACCTTTCGCGGCCTTTATTCCAAGTCACACGGGTATTTGATGGACATTTTTATCTATGCCTATACAATTTTGCCAGGAAAGACCCTTTTGTCAATCGTGGGATCTTTAACGTGCACAGTGTACACGAAGCGACCTCGGTTTTTCGTCTCATCCGAAAGACTAGCACTTGAACCCACCATCTAGGTTAGGAAAGGGGGGAGAAAATAGCGGCCCGACCCAGGGTCGAACACGCAACCTCTCGATTCCGAGCGCAAGTGCGTTACCACTCGGCCACCCAGTCCTGTGACAATTGTATGTCAGTAATTATACGAGCAACTCCGACTGATAACATAAATACAGGTATTCTCAGTACTAGCAGACGACAACAGACGTTGACTTTCTGAACACTGTACTTGCTGTTTGAAGCGTCTTTTACTACCTTGACCAAATCACATTTTTCTTCGGAATCATTGCCGGAATACGTCTATTCTGGACATGCTTGTCCCACCAGCCCGGACAGTCGAGAATCATGTCGCACAACGCGGACGGTACAGAGTGGATCCTGGCCAACACAGACGACACGCTCCTCCTCAAGCCCGGGGACCACTTCCAGCTGAGACTGGTGGGCACCTCCCCCGAACACACGGCTGCCCCCAAGGCCACCGCCATTATGATCAACATGGGTCAGGACAATTGGACAGTCACTGCTCTGCCCAACAGTAAGTTTCATTTCATCACTGTATTACTTTATTGTGCCATTTCTGGGTAATTGGGGTCGCTTCCTCGCTGTGGAAATGTATCTAGAAGCAACAGAGTCGCACTACCCAGGTGTATGTGAGTTTAGGTGTAATTAGCCACCTGTACTTATGGCAGAATGACCAAGTTCAAGAGCTTTTGCGTTTGTTATTTTGGTTTAAACACTGTGTTTAAATTAATGTTTTACATGTTCATGAAATTGACATTGTCATAAAGTGAAATCAACAAGCATATGGCTAATGATGGTGTCTTCTTGTGCTTTTTGTT
>NC_090254.1:5231599-5234099 GCF_037325665.1 Littorina saxatilis | reverse complement strand
CAAACATCAGGGGATTTACAGTCAGAGCGTCTCCGCCGCCTCGGGCTTTTACACGTCAGTATTATGTTTTTTACCTGTTCGCTGCCGGTGAATATTTGTGTACAAAACATTAGTTTCCTTAACCCGTTCACCGCCAGTGACTATCTATGTACAAAGCATTGCCTGCCTTTAAAATGTTCGCTGCCGGTGAATATTTGTGTACAAAACATTGGTTTCCTTAACCCGTTCGCTGCCAGTGATCATTTGAAAACAAAGCATTGCCTGCCTTTAAAATGTTCGCTGCCGGTGAATATTTGTGTACAAAACATTGGTTTCCTTAACCCGTTCGCTGCCAGTGATCATTTGAAAACAAAGCATTGCCTGCCTTTAAAATGTTCGCTGCCGGTGAATATTTGTGTACAAAACATTGGTTTCCTTAACCCGTTCGCTGCCAGTGATCATTTGAAAACAAAGCATTGCCTGCCTTTAAAATGTTCGCTGCCGGTGAATATTTGTGTACAAAACATTAGTTTCCTTAACCCGTTCACCGCCAGTGACTATCTATGTACAAAGCATTGCCTGCCTTTAAAATGTTCGCTGCCGGTGAATATTTGTGTACAAAACATTGGTTTCCTTAACCCGTTCGCTGCCAGTGATCATTTGAAAACAAAGCATTGCCTGCCTTGTTTGTTTGATGTTGTTCTTCTGTGTTGTTGTTTATTGAACGGGTTGTTTCCAGTTTAAGTAAGTTACCTAGGCCGTGAGCTGACATCCTACGAGAGGCAGTAGTAGACTTTCTTTCTTTCTTTATCGGCAAGCCTCGACCCCGTAAGTGCCCCACGAAACCAAGAGAGTGTCTCGGGATTCCCAATGCGAGTTAAAAATAGAACATTGCAGCGCTGAAAGTGGCGAGTATTGTCCGCACAGGACATAACAGACTAAACCATCATATGGCCACAAAGCTGAAGCTAGTTCCCTCCCCCCTATGTCCGTGTGGCAAGAATCAGACAGCAGAGCACATCCTGCAGGCTTGTCCATACCACAGTGCTCTGAGGGACACCACCTGGCCAGAGGAGACAGCGCTACAAAAGAAGCTATACGGCCCCAGAGAGGACTTGGAGAGGACAGCACGTTTCGCCCTGCAGTCCGGACTGACGATCTAACAGCGAACGACAAGAAGAAGAAGTACTCGTCATGGCGAGTAGAAACATGTAACTGGCGAGTAGACATTTTCATCTACTCGCCAAATGCGTGTTAAGTTGCTGAAACAAATTGTTGGTTTGGCTAGTAAAGTTTGCTCTCTGGCGAGTACGTTTTCAAAATCATAGTCCAAAGGCGAGTGCACCATTTGTTGGACTTTCAGGGCTGCTTTGTGTAATCACTATAGATATATCTCATTGGGAATAATACCAGGGATGGCCAAATCGTCCGCCCGGTCGCCAGGGGCGAGTAACCAATCCGCCGGGCTAGTAGAAATCGCCTGGCAACTCGCCCGACTGGCCAGTGAAACATCCGGTCAAATTCGACTCTTTTGGTTGTCATGTCGAGATTCATAGCTGTATAAACACCGCATGCAGCAACTGTGGTATGTACCAGGCCATCGACATTTCTGGCGGGCTAGTGACTTACTTGAAGTTACTCTAACGGCTGGCGAGTTAAATTTGATATTTGGCCATCCCTGAATACAGTTTGAGAATAACCAGTGGAGATGAGTAACCACCTTGAGGCTGACTCTTCCCAATAGGCTGTTGATAGTTAAGCTCGCCTCAACTACTGTGAATTAAACTTCCCAACAACCCTCCAAAACTGCGACAGATCTATAACGTTTACAAATTCAAACGTTTTGAAGTAATCGTAGTTCTTTAGTCCTTGAGATTTAAGTTTACAGTCGAATAATTTGAAAATATATGTGACTGTTTCCAAGTATATAACGTCGTTAATGCTTACAGTTACCTCTTTATTGACAAACCCGCTTTATTTTACTCGCCATGTCAAGCAGAAACATTTAACTGGCGGGTAGAGATGTCTATCTACTCGCCAAATGCGAGTAAATTTGGTGAAACAAATGGTTGGTTTGGCTAGTAATAGTTGCTCTCTGGCTAGTACATTTTTAGAAGTACTAGCCAAAGGCTAGTGTACCATGTTTTG
This sequence comes from Littorina saxatilis, assembly GCF_037325665.1. Taxonomy (NCBI): domain Eukaryota; kingdom Metazoa; phylum Mollusca; class Gastropoda; order Littorinimorpha; family Littorinidae; genus Littorina; species Littorina saxatilis. The sequence goes on along the minus strand of NC_090254.1, from coordinate 5,231,972 downwards.
GGGAATTTCAAGAGCCGTCACATTTTACAGGGAAATAACGGTGTTGACCAACAACGGATAAAATGATTTTTGAACAAAGTGTCGTTATTTCTTGTTCCGGTCTGGGAATATAACAGACACACTGTGTTGGGGGTGCGTAAGTGCTTGCGTGAGTGCGTGCGTGAGTGCGTGCGTGCGTGAGTGCGTGCGTGAGTGCGTGCGTGAGTGCGTGCGTTAGTGCATGCGTGCGTACGTGTGTGTGCGTGTGTGTGTATGTGGGGGGGGGGGTACGTGTGCGTGTGTGTGTATGTGTGTTTGTGTGTGTTTGAATGTGTCTGTCTATGTGCGTGCATGCGTGTGTACTGGAAAATAACGGTGTTGACCAACAACAGAT